>NC_060155.1:29448068-29484841 GCF_021292245.1 Micropterus dolomieu | reverse complement strand
TGTTCCCACAAGATAATAACTTGTGTGCACAAGATAGAAAATATAATCTTATGGGATTTCAGTTTCAAAAGATGATCTAATTAGTCACATAGACACAAAAACATCAGTCCAGGTAGAAACATACAGAATACAGGAAAAAGTGATACCAACTTTAGATGAAATAGAAATGATTCCTCCAGCTGATTTGAACCTGCAGATGTCGACAGAGGTCTGCTGGATCGTCTGAACGCCATCAACAGCACTCTGACCACCCAGTGGAACCGCCTGCAGAACATCCGCAGCACGGTGGACGACACCGGCACTCAGGCCGACCGCGCACGCCACCGAGTCCAGGACGCCGAGAACCTGATCGACCGAGCCCGGCAGGAGCTGGACAAGGCCAAGGACGCCATCAGTAAAGTGGTGAGTGACGTCGCAGCAAATATTCACCAAACTAGCAGCGTGTGTGAGCTTATTAACGGAAACGATGTCGTCCGCAGGACATCAAAGCCCCCAGCGGCACCGGAGATCCAAACAACATGACGCTGCTGGCTGAGGAGGCCCGAACGCTGGCCGACAAGTAAGAGCTGAGATCTGTCACAAACACCAACACTTACAATAAAGCCACAGAATAACCCAAACAAACTAACCGACCGAGGTTAGAGGTCAGCAGCTTCTGCCTTCCGCAACGTAAAATTACTCTTTTCATCAATGGAGTCTGGCGGCTTTGACGAGAGCTACGTATAGCGTCTGTTTCTGGTTAAACAAAAAGGATCTTACTCTTTAGAAAAAGGTCCCTCTCTGTAGGGATCCTTTCATAATGCTGTCAGAGAGCCTGTCAACAGCTAAAATAAGTTCTTCAGTGGACGGACTTTTACCCTCTGCTGGCTGCAGTGCGCTTAATGCTGGAGCAGTTTCATAACATGTTGTCGCCGTTAAGTGTGATTTATAGTCCTGCGTCGGGTCGTAGCCATACATTTATATTTGTGCGTCGCCGTCTCCGTCGTTCTGTAAGTACACCGTGTCATGGCGAGGTCCCGGACCGAAAGGAAATCCACAGTCCAACAGTGATTTCCTGGCTATAATGCTTTGTCTTTCTGTGAATTTTATTCAAGTCTTCTGTACGTGGCCGCTCGAATGAGTGAGGAGAGCCATCGCAGAGACACGTCGCACGTCAGGAGACGTGGAGGAGCTCAGAGGGTAGAGAGCGGGGCTGCGGTGAGCGTGCGTCCCGGCGTTTGATCCTCAGTCATAAACACGTGGACGCTTATTTTCAGCTCTCTGAGGAAATTCAGGGGAATCCAATCACACGTTTACTGTCGGCTTTTTCAGAGGTGTGTCAAGCCAGAGACTCTTTCTAATGTCCTTCAGAACTTTTCAAAGTAAAAGCTCTCAGTAAACTCAACATGAAGCATTGCTGCAAAAAAATGTTCTTGCAGTTTTATTTTGGAGGCACAATCAATTAAGAGGAAGTGATTGCTGAGACTGAGATCTGTTTCAGCATCAGCTGCTATCAATTTATTTATTTTTTATTTTCTGCTATCAAAGCAGATGTTATTGCTGGCGGCCCGGTTCTGGCCCGCGGGCCGCCTATTGCCGACCACTGGCGTAGGGTACGGGACTACGCCGTCGATTCGACGCAGAAGTATAAATTGCACTTTAGTCACATAGACGCAAAAACACGGGTTAAAAAAGGTCCAGAACTTAAATAATCCTGCTGTCGGTTCATATTTAATGAAGAGTTCTGCTTCCGCCGTGCTGAAACTGCGGTATCGCACCGTTTCCCCGTCCTAGACATCACTCTCACGTATCCCTGCTCTCCTCAGGCACAAGATGGACGCCGACCAGATCGAGAGGATTGCCAAAGACGCCAACGACACGTCGACCAAAGCGTACAACCTGCTGCTGAAGACTCTGGACGGGGAGGGCAAGACGAGTCAGGAGATCGACGAGCTCAACAAGAAGTACGTACCGGCGCCGTCGGGGCTTTGCATCGGCGTGACTCACGTTAACTAATAGAACCGTTTGAACGTAACATCTGCTGTTATCAGGTACAACGAGGCGAAGGAGCTGGCGAAGAATCTGGAGAAGCAGGCCAACAAGATCCAGGCCGAGGCCGAAGACGCCGGAGAGAAGGCTCTGAAGATCTTCGCCAACCTGACCAGCCTCCCGCCGTTCGACACCAAGGCTCTGGAGGTTCAGACCGAAGCTCGCTGCTGACATGAGATGTTTTTATCTATAACGCGTGTTTTCCTGGATGAGTGACCGGGCCGTTGTGTTTTCAGAATGAAGCCAGTAAGATCAAGAAGGAGGCGTCGGACCTCGACAAGCTGATCGACAAGACGGAGAAGGAGTACAACGACCTGAGAGACGACCTGAAGGGCAAAGAGCAGGAAGTCCGCAAGCTGCTGGAGAAGGGAAAAAGTGAGCAGCAGGTAGGTCGACACATGATGACCTTATAGACCATGATGCATTGCTGCAGGATATAAAGGAGCTATTAATGCAGAAACATCAGAGATGACACGTTACTGCAACATGAGTACTTTTACTTTCTGTAAGTACGAGCTGCTCTTCAGTTTTACTAAAGGTTTTCTGTGGAGGATTTACAGTGTGTACTTTTTTTACGTTTTAACCTGCCCACGCCGTCAGAACGGCTCCGCCCAGCCGCTCCGTTCACCTCTGGCTTCCTGTTCCTGTCTTGACAGACCGCAGATCAGCTGTTGGCTCGGGCCGACGCTGCCAAGGCTCTGGCTGAGGAGGCGGCGAAGAAGGGCCGGTCCACCTTCAGAGAGGCCGAGGGCATCCTGAACGACCTCAGAGGTACCGTCTCTCTGTCTCGCCTCTAAAACCAGACGTCTGTGAACCTGTCCGAGAACCAGACCCCCTAAATGTTTACCTTAAATTCACGGACTGTCCCCGTTTAATAATGATCAGCTATTTTAGGGGGAAGTTAATAGATTGTAATATATGAAGGTGTTAAATGGGTAATAAATTTTTGTCTTTGTGGTAAATAGATGGATTATAAAGAGTTTTCATAGGTTTTCTGCAGACTGAGGAGATTTTTAAGGGATAAAAAGCAGCAAAAATGTACAAAGTCACATCATAGACGCAGCTTCTTATCTTCAGAGGACTATTTTTTGATTGAAGCAGAGTTCACACGATTTTTAGCCCGATTTGCGACTTAAGCAGTCGGCGGTCGTCATGTGTGAACTACTCAACGATGCATCAAAACAAATTTCTGACACATCGCAGACGCCAGCCAGATATCTAGCACGCCAAATATGGAGGAGTCGGCCGACTCGACATCCAGCCAATGAGAGCAGGCGGCTACTTTTTACTCGTCTCCAGCTTCTCTCTTCAGCTCAGACGATCCCTGCAGCCTGCGTGAGCTGATCCTTTCACTTTAGAATAACATACAGCTGTTTTCTTAACCAAACCTGGTTTGGAGACCAGCGTGAGGCGACTCAGCCGCTGTCAGCCCGTGTAGTGTGTGACCCCCCCGTCACCGATCAGTCACATGACGGCAGGTTGTGTAGTGTGAGCAGCACGGCAGATGACTTGATAAATCAGTGATGTGTTAGATCATCTCTTCTATTTAAGGGCTTCTTACCAAACAGCAGGATTTTCAATTAAGGTGAAAATTCACAGATTGCTTTCAAGCTATTTACTGGATTTACACCTTACTTGAAAAGTGAAGGTCCACAAATACCTGTAAGGTTATATTTAAAAAACAAACCAAAGTATTAATGAGAAGCCACTGAAACCCATTAAGATGTTAATATTCTTTAAAGCATCCGTGAGTTCAAGGCTCTTAATAAACTAAATTAATAATAATAAATAAACTCTAAATAAATCACTGACCCTGAAACCCGTAAACTCGTCATTCACGTGGAAATTAAGGGGAAGTCAGTGTTGTTTTTAAGGGCTTTTAAAGCCGTTTGGGGGTCAAACTAGACCAGATGAAGATGTTTGTGTTTCCGGGCGCTCATGAAGGTTTGATGGTTTCTTGACGTTGGTCTCACCTGGATTTTCTTTCATTCCAAACTTCCCGCAGACTTCGACAGGAGGGTCAACGACAACAAGACCGCGGCCGAGGAAGCCTTGAAGAAGATCCCCGGCATCAACGCCACCATCATGGCCGCCAACGAGAAGACCAGGCAGGCGGAGGCGGCGCTCGGCAACGCGGCCGCCGACGCCCGGGAGGCCAAGAACAAGGCGGAGGAGGCCGAGAAGATCGCCAGCAACGTGCAGAAGGTAGGTGCGACCCGACGGCCTGCCGTCTGAGGCCCACGGGGATCGATCGGGTTTTTAATCCTCCTCGCCTCTTCGCAGGGCTCAGCCAAGACCAAGGAGGACGCAGAGAAGGCCTTCCAGGACACCAACAAGCTGGACAACGAGGTCGACGACATGATGGACCAGCTGAGCGCCGCGGAGCGGGAGCTGGCCAGGAAGAAGGCCGAGGCGGACCAGGACATGATGATGGCTGGAATGGTACGACCCGGTTCTGCTGTGTCGATAGAGACCCGTTCAGAGGAACCTGTGAGATCAACGCTGCTTTTTCTGTCCCGCAGGCGTCGAGCAGCGCTAAGGAGGCGGAGGACAACGCCCGCAAGGCCAAGAGCGCCGTGAAGACGGTCCTGAGCACCATCACCGCCCTGCTGGATCAGCTGGGTGAGAACAGGGACTCGCGTTTAGCGGAGTCCGGGTGTGTGGACCGAGTTCTGACAGCGTAAAGGTCATTTAAGTTAGTCCCAGCAGGAATTCAGTCCTGCGACATCGCAAAGGGGTGGAAATCACCAGAGGCCCCACGACACGATGATGATGATGAAGTAAAACTCATGTACAATTTATAAAATAAAAGATCGACACTTGGCGTCCGTGTATCGACACCGTGTTGCCACAGAAAATAAGCGATACCGTGCTGGATCGCTTATTTTCCGAGTAAATTCCAGCAACGTCTGCAGGATCCTGAGACAGTTTTCAAATCCCAAAACTGGTCAATATATTTTTCACCAGTTTTTAGCAGTTTTCCACATTCAAGTGATCCAGTTCAGAGGCGAATAAAAACCAGCTTCAGGGTCAGCAGACAGACGTCGGTGTAATCCAACACCTGCAACTCACTCTGAAAGTGAAACCAGAGCCGCGTTACCACCGAGTCCGCGGCTGCCGGAGCTCATCCGGTCAATTTTCAAAATAAAATACCCTGTGCAGATTCCCGATCGTAAAACAACAATAAACACTGTCAAAACAGACAAAGAAACTATTTAACTACGCGGCCTACTTAATCATAGCAGAAGCACAAACGCTAGCACTGATTACCAAATCAAGTGGACGCTGACGCCGGGCTGGGGGCCGAACAGACCCGTGACGCAGCTGGAGTCGGTGGATTTAGACCAATAAAAAGACGGCGACTGGTAACACAACAGCCTGAATCGTGACCCCTGTTCCGGCGTGCCGGCTCGGTACTTTTCACACAGCGCAGCGAGCCGCCGTATTGGCCTAATAATCCCGGCAGTGTGAAAGCGCCTTAAAGTGAAGGAGGCGTGTTCATCTCACGGGACTCTCACAATATCTTCATACGTTTTTCTTTAAATGTGTTCTTAATAAAGTTCCTCTTCTCCTGATTCACGACGCGAATGATGAATCTCGTTGTCGTCTTAAAGTGACAGCCCCTTTTTCCTACTTAGCATTAAGACCCCGTTGATCCACATAAAAGGCTACGAGACGGAGTCGTGAAGCCGTCAGCGGAGCCCTCGACTCCAAAAAGACGACGCGCTTCAGTAGGTCAGAAGTGAAGCCGCAGGAAGCGAGCGGCGCCGTGTTTAGCGGAGAATATTAAACATTACACATTAGAATGGCCCCTGGGCTCCGAGACACCGAGAGACATTAATGGAGACAAATAAATAAATCCGGTCAGTGAAACGTGCGCGAGTGACTCGCTTATTTCTTCAGTAATCACACATCAGCTGCTGCTCGGCTGAG
Source organism: Micropterus dolomieu (assembly GCF_021292245.1). Classification (NCBI taxonomy): domain Eukaryota; kingdom Metazoa; phylum Chordata; class Actinopteri; order Centrarchiformes; family Centrarchidae; genus Micropterus; species Micropterus dolomieu. The sequence continues at coordinate 29,478,880 of NC_060155.1, read as the reverse complement.
AGCGAAGAGGACGAAGCTTAAAACAAAATAAATCACATCGTGTTCGACGCCTTTATTATATTTATTATTTACAAACCAGCAATTAGCTGCTGTTGAACTTGGACGGTCTCAGGAGTGAAAACATAAGAAATATTTTAATTTAATGAGCGCGGAACTTATTTCGCACAAACGTGTGCGTAGATTCTGTTCTTACCTACGAACAAACCCCAAATTAGGAAGAACGTGTTGTGCTGGTGAGGCTGACGTCTCCTTTGTCTGCAGGAAACATCGACAAGGTGGACCTGAGCAAACTGAACCAGATCGACGAGTCCCTGAAGAGCGCCAAGGGCAAGATGGCCAACAGCGAGCTGGACAGGAAGCTGGCGGAGCTGAACGACGTGGCGCGGACCCAGGAGGACATGATCAACGACTACGACCGGCAGATCCGCGAGATCCGCGCCGACATCGCCAACCTCAACGACATCAAGAACACGTTACCCGACGGCTGCTTCAACACGCCGTCCCTGGAGAGGCCTTAACCCCGCCCTCCCCTCACCCCTCACCCCTCACCCCCGCCCCCCCTCACATCTAACACTCCGGCAAACACGCCGACTTTTACCAAAACTGTTTGTTTGTTTTTTTACTTTTTGTTTTCAGATTCTTGTCTTTGTTTTTCTTTCACAAGAGAGACGCCGGCTTCTCGGACCACGTGTCAACGAGAGAGAAGCAGCTTTTTGTTTTTGTCTTTAGGTTGGTTGTTTTTTTTTAAAGACGCAGTAACGTGGTCACGGCAGAATGAACTCAGCGGCGTAGAGAAGCCGCGCAGAGAGGAGGAAAAACCAGAACCACAAACCCGACGCGACTGCACCCGTCTGCTCCGCCAAGAGGAAACCACGCAGGAGGCTCCTCCTCCCTCCTGGAGGAACCTCCGCTCGCAGTGTCTAACCGGCCGTTACCCACAATGCCTGGCGACACACCGGCTACTTCAGAGTTTAACAGCTTGTGAGCTCGCTGAATGTCTTTTCTTTTTCAAACACAACCGTGTATTTCAGAAACCACACAGTGAAGGAACCCTCTCGCAAGGAAAAGTATTTCACTTTTTCTTTTCCTCAGCAGTATTTTCGCCTCCAGTCGCTCGCTCTGCGGGCGCACACGAAGCCTCTGAAGTCCACAGAAAATGTGTTTTAAAATCTCACGCGTCTTGTTCCCAGAAGATTTCGCTCTGGAGTTCAGGTTAGAGGATGTTCTCTATTAAGTCGTGTGTCGCGGATGTTGTGGCAACTTTGGTAAAGAGGTTTACGTCACGACGACCTCTTTATCGTGAAGTTATTATCTATCGCCGCGTTCTCGCGCACGCGAGATTGAAAACCGTGTCTTCGCGGGGCTTCAGAGGCTCCGTCTTTGAATCAGCTGACGTTTCTCCCGACGCTGTAACACGACAGACGTTCGGTTCCTCTCGTCCTCTCAGAAGCTGCTGCTGCTGCTCGTCACCGAACGCACGACTAAACCTTTTCTCTTCCAGGCTTCAATCCAACACTATGCAACTTTGTACATTTTGCGTAGCGAGAGTTTTTATCTGATACACTGGTGCTAATAATTATTTCAAATGTTATATTTTTTGTTGTTGTGTGTGAATGTTTTTTATTCTGACATTAGAGCGAGGAATTGTGTGTAAATATATGCTTAAATGATTCAGGACTGGCTGTTTTTTTTCTTTTTTAAAGACATAAAACTCCAACAAACAAACAGAAAACAGCCACGTTAACTTCGATCACAATCAATCAACTGAAACCTCCAGGTTAAATATATATATATATATATAAATATATAAATATCTACGGTAACGTCTGTGGTATGTTATTATTATAATACGCTTGCTTGTATACAAAGCTCCGTGTTGCTGCTTCGTAGCGATGCCAATATTTCATTTGTGTTTTATTGACCCTCTGTGGGAGTTAATTCAACCTAACTGAATAATTATGTTTAGTTTGTTGTTTTTTTGAGCTTTGACCCTTTCTGCCAATCAGGACGTGTTTAAAAAGGGGGGGCGTGTCCGTCCTCTCTGGAGGCGGGAAGCTCGCTCACGTGTCGCTGCAGTAGTTTGAATTAAATTAGTGTTCTGTGCCTTTTAATATAAAGTTCAGCCGTAATCAGCCCCACCTTTTTTTATTACACAGAATCGTCCTCGCCGCCTCACGCCGTCTCCTCGTGTCGGCGCTGAAGCGGTTTGTTTGATTTTAAATCAGGTCCTGTAACAGAGAGAAGTCCTGATCCTGGTCCAGACTCAGACCAGAGACCCGGTGTTGGTCGCTCTGCAGGATGTGCAGCGCGTACAGACATGATGTATAAACAGTATTTTAAGTTATAATGTACCAGGTATTTGTATTGTAACCCTGTTGTTTTAGATGGTGCTGTAGGCGCTGCGCAGTCTGCAGGACTCCTCTGTGGTTTTGTTTCTGTCCTCTCGTTTTCCAGCCCTGTGAGGACCTGAGTTTGTTCCCAACGGGCCTGTAAATCCAAACTTTACATTTGAATAATAAAAAAAATTACTACAGGAACAAAGTTTGTGGGCGTTGTGGTGTGGCGTCATTTTAATCCAACACACGGACCGATGGAAGAGACGGTGACCGGGTTCTTTAGCTCCCGTACTTTGAGCTAGACCAGCTTTACTGTTCACCATCTTAGCATGTCAGCTAACATTCTGTCACTTTGCTGTAAACATGGCAACTTTTCATAAACTAAGACAAACAGTCCTGTGTGATGATGCATTTTGCAGATAATATAAGAGGTTTTGAGACATTTGAAGGTTTTATTAGAGACAGAAAGCTGCTGAGTTACAGCCGTAAAAACGTTTGTTTCTCCTGTTCAATAAATAGCATCGATTAGCTGATTAGCAGTAAAGATGAAGTCCAGCTGAGGCTGATGGGAATGTCGTCAGTTTTGCAGGTATTTGGTCACAAAGTGACACATTAAAGAGGTCGTGTTATGCTTCTGGGCTTTTCCCTGTAGTTATACACACTGATCTGATACTGATACACTTTATATGTGCCTGCATTAGTAATGTTACTGCAGTAAAAGTACTAATACCGCGCCGTTTAAATACTCTGTTAGAGGTAAAAGTCCTGCGTTAGTAATGTTACTGCAGTAAAAGTACTAATACCGCGCCGTTTAAATACTCTGTTAGAGGTAAAAGTCCTGCGTTAGTAATGTTAGTGCAGTAAAAGTACTAATACCGCGCCGTTTAAATACTCTGTTAGAGGTAAAAGTCCTGCGTTAGTAATGTTAGTGCAGTAAAAGTACTAATACCGCACCGTTTAAATACTCTGTTAGAGGTAAAAGTCCTGCGTTAGTAATGTTACTGCAGTAAAAGTACTAATACCGCACCGTTTAAATACTCTGTTAGAGGTAAAAGTCCTGCGTTAGTAATGTTACTGCAGTAAAAGTACTAATACCGCGCCGTTTAAATACTCTGTTAGAGGTAAAAGTCCTGCGTTAGTAATGTTACTGCAGTAAAAGTACTAATACCGCACCGTTTAAATACTCTGCTAGAGGTAAAAGTCCTGCGTTAGTAATGTTACTGCAGTAAAAGTACTAATACCGCGCCGTTTGTTTAGACATTATTGTGATGTGTTATTTTGAGGGGACAGCAGATTTACACACTCACTACTTTACATGTAAACATCTGATTATATCTTTTCAGCACTGAAGAAATGTCACTTTGCTACAAAGATCTGTTCTCACTTCTGTGTTCTGATTCTACAAACCTGTACTTTTACATTCCTCTGTGCTGCCAGCTCAACCTAAACTTCATTCAGAAAGTAAAAAGTACAACATGTCCCTCTGAGATGGAGCAGAAGTAGAAGGCTGCATGTAAAGTACAGGTACCTTTTAATGTGTAGGTCCTCGGTGGTCAGCGCGCGCCTGAAAACAGGTTTTATCAGGTGTTTCTCCAGGAGACCACGTGATGTTTGATGTTTGCGGTCCAGCACGTTCCTCCCGTTTCTGATCTACGTCACTCTGTCATATTTGCATAAACCCCGCCCCCACAGAGAGCAGCTCCAGGTTCTGGGTCTAAACCCGAACCGTTTCTCGCAGAAGCTAAACCGCCATGTCCAGGAGACGCTGCTACTTCCGGTGCAAAGGTAAAGGTAAGTTCCCGCTGTACAACCTGCCGAAGGAGGACGCGCTGAAGAAGCAGTGGCTCAGGTTCATCTTCTCCAGGATCCCGCAGGGTCACCTGCCGAACCTCTTCCTGTGCTCCCTGCACTTCACCGAGGACTGCTTCGTGAACCGGCCCCAGTTCGACGCCGGGTTCTGTCAGCGGCTGGTCCTGAAGGACGGCTCGGTCCCCACCCTGGGCCGACCCGGAGAGGATTCAGGACCGGAACCGGCTGTAAGTCTGCTTTATGTGAGTTAGCATTAGCCTGCTAACTTAGCATGTAGCGCTGAGAGCTAACGTTTGTTTGGCTTTTATTTTAATCCCCCAAACGCGTCACTGAGTCCGATAAAACTGTAAACATTCAGGGGGGGGCAGAGAATCCGGGTTTGGATCCCGATCCGTAACACCGGAACATGATGCTAATGCTAGCATCATGCTAAGCTCATCACGGAACCAGAACAGCCCAACAGGACGTGGTTCCGCCTCCCACGGAAGGTAAAGAGGCGGCGGACAGAGCCGGGGAGGCTTGTTGGAGTTTAAATCTCTATCATGTGTTTTATGTGTAATATGGTGAAGATGTAAAGGTCCAGCTGCACATGAGGACCAATAATCCGAGACAGAACTTAATTTCCGAGATTAATCTACAAGTAAAAAAAGCCTGAATATTCTGTGACATTATAGTCACACATTTATGAGAGAAACTTCACTCTGCAAGGCTGCAACATCACACACAGTGTGCCATGTGCATTATGCACGCACTGGAAATACAGTGTATATATATATATTAAGCTTTGCCATCAGATTCAGCAGCGAGGAAACACTCCTGACTTCAGCCCACAGTCACTGTCCTGCACCGCAGAGAACAACAACAACTTTAATTTCAGGGAATTTCTGATTTTTCTTCTTGTAAATTTCACACTTTCATCTAGGATTTTGTTTTCTCGGTTATTAATCTTCACCCTGGCTCCCTGGTTTGGGAAAACAGTTAGAGCCTACAGATGGGCTGCATCTAAGAAACTACCTTTATTTATTTAACCAGGTGAGTCTCAGTGAGATTAAAATGTCTTTATCAAGAGAGAGCTGGCCAAGACGCAGCATTAAAGAACATAAAGAACAGTTTCCAACACATAAAAGACATCAAGTACACATAAATAACACAAGCCCCTGTGTTGAATAAGGCAGAATGCAACTTTATAAACAGCAACACTGACCGATGTTCACCTGCTCCAGATCCTTCACAGTTGAAACAAACGCTCTATAAGAAATAAAGGCGCTCAGTTTCAACGAGTTCTGAAGAAGGTTCCAAGCAGAAGCTGCAGCAACATGAAGGCTTTTTTACCGAGTTCTGTTCGGACACGGGGGACCAACAAGTGTAGGACGTCCTCTGAACGTAAACCATAACGGCCTTGAGTACCGGTTAAAAAGATACTCAGATAGGAGCTAGTCCAAGAAGTGCCTCATAGATGAAGCACCTTCTTGCACAGAGAGAGGGCCGTTGAGCTTTAGGGTCCAATGATGTGTCAATTACAGCCAGGGGAAAAAACACAATGATACACAACATCCAATTTCTGTAGGCGCTCATATATGTCAGATCACCATAATCTAATGTGGGAACTAAAGCGGCCGTCACCGGGTTTTTTTTTCTAGCACGGATGGATGAGCATGATTTTGATCTGTAGAGAAAGCCAAGCTTTATCTCGAGCTTAGAAACCAGAGGTTGCCAATATGATTTCTGTTATGTCACAGTATTTATAACTGTTAACTAACTCAATTTAATTTCCTTCAAAAGTTGAGATGCTTGAAGAAGTGACTGGAAGTTGTCTTGAGTTTGAGAAAACCATTGCTTTGGACTTTTCTGCATTTAAGACCAACTTAAGCTGTTTTAAACGGCTCTGAACAATATTGAAAGCAGACTGCTGAAGATTAAAGGGCTTGTGCAGTAGATGATGCAGTAAATAATCGAGTCATCAGCATAAAAGTGATACATGGCATCCAATAGATTTTCACAAAGATTGTTTATATAAATAGAAAACAATATGGGCCCGAGTACTGAGCCTTGAGGAACCCCCTTGTGGTGTGTAGTCCACGCGCAGAGTAACCTCGAGTTAAGCACGAACAAAACCTGCTCGGAGCAGTTTAGAGATGTGGCGTAAATTGCCATGGCAACAGACCTCGGGTAACACCTGTCCACCTTTGGTAGTGCGGGTTAATCAGGAAGTTACACCCGACGATGCTGCTCTAAGTCGATTTATCCTGCTGCTGGTGATCTTGTTTTGTCGCTTGCTTCCTCTTCAGGACGCCGCCTGTCGAATCTTTCCTTCTGTGAGACACGTCGCCTCCCAGACCGACCCCCCCGAGACCAGATCGGTCGGCACGCAGCTGATCATGAAGGCTCCCGTCCGGAGTACAGGTGTGTAGTCCCGCACGTCACCAGGTGTGACCCTTCGTACTGCTGAACCGGAGCCCGGCTCACGGCGTCACTCGTGTCTTTGTGTGTTGAAGCCACCCAGGCGACGGCGCCCAGCAGAGACCGCGGCGTCTGCACCCCCACCTTCCCCCTGGACAGCCCGTTACTGTTCCTGCAACCAACGGTGGTGAAGAGACGTCGACTTAAAGAGGAGCAGGAGGAGGAGGAGGAGGAGGAGGCCCCTTTAGAGCGGGCCGAAGGAGGCTCAGGAGGAGCCGCAGGACTCGACGTGACTCTGTCGCCCTCGTGGGTCAGCAGCTGATCAAGAAGGCCGTCTACACGAACACGGGTATTTTTAAAACCGTGACTCTTTCCACGCGGCCACAGAAACGCAGCATGAGGTCACTGACGTTTCTGAAAACTCCTGCCAGGATGCAGATTTTTGGAAGCTCCGGTTGCAGCGTTGTCGAGTAGACAGTCGGCGTCAGAGCGCACGCCACTGCCTGCTTCGTTTACAAGTTTATTAGGCTCTGATTGGCCGACGTGGCTTTAAGGTTAGGGTCATATCGCTGCCCCGTGGTTTGGCGTGCTCTTGGCACCGCTTGATAGCGTGTTATGTGTTTTCATGTCGACAGGAGGGCTGGGCTGATACAGTTGTTACAGTTACAATGTATTTATTACGTGTAATTTGAAAGTTGTAAACTAATTTGGATGTTTACAAAAGTTCATAATAAACCAGCAGCAATTTAATGTTTGCATTTTGTTTCCCTCGCTGCACCGAAAATAAACCGAACCGTGACTTCAAAGCCGAGGCACGTACTGAACCGAGATTGTTGTGTTCCGTTACACCTCTAGCCGACAGACATCGTGACGTTGACACCGTGGTTGTAAACCCCGCCGTGTGACGGCAGGTTTTAATCACCACCAACGTTATTATTATTTAAAACGTTCTTAATCACACGAGTGGCTCCACCTCAGGTAAACACACCGGCTTGCCCCGACCCCCATCAGCAGTGCGCCAAAAGACACAGAACTCGTCTGTTTTCCGTATTTTTCCACCCGCCGGTCCGGCTTGTTAATGACGCAGCCTGTCGCGCAACCCGAACCAACGTCCGCACCCTGCGTGTTGACTGCTGCTAAAATATCCACCGCCACTTTAACGTCGCTGGCTGCCAACTTTTCAGCCGAGTGAAGTCTGAGTGAGTGAACACGCGCTCTGGAGGCGGGAAGCTCGCTCACGTGTCGCTGCAGTAGTTTGAATGAAATTAGTGTTCTGTGCCTTTAATATAAAGTTCAGTAAGTAAAAGCAGGCCTATGTGAGCGTAATAAAGGAAATGTACTTGGTGGCTGTCCTCGTGGTCAGCAGGCGCCTGAAAACATGCACGTCCAGCACGTTCGTCCCGTTTCTGATCTACGTCACTCTGTAATATTTGCATAAACCCCGCCCCCACAGAGAGCCGGGTGCAGCTAAACACAAACCGCGACCTTTTCTCACAGAAGCTAAAACCTTGTGGGTGGAACGACCAATAATATTTTTTATTTGCTCTCAGTCCGTTTCTCACAGCAGCCTGTCGCAGCCGTTAAAATAAACGGGTTTCATTTTTCTTATGTGAGGCTGAATATTGAGCAGTTTGGTAGGGATACAGAAATACTAATATGAACGTAGGCTGTTTATTTAGGTTAGTGTCTTAAAGTCTGTCTCAGAGACCGAACATGTTGAGATTCAGTCTTTCAGCCACTATTTGAGCTCATTTTATGTCATGAATGAGTTTTTGTTTCATCGCTTTTATGAAGTTAATTTAGAACAATGTTTGGAACACTTTAAAGAGAAGTTCTTTAAAGCGAGGCGGAACGACCGCTTATGCCGAGTCTTTTAATGTGTCTCTTAATTTTATGGTGCTTTCAGACCAAAAGCGAAGTGAGCGTCGGGGGCGGTGCGTCTACATACAAAGTCGATGCAAAGATGCGTAGAGCGGCGAGGCAATGCGAGGGGGGCGAGTCGGGGGAGCTTTTTTGTTGTAACGTATAACTAAATTTACAATTTAACTGATGATCTGTTTATCTTTAATACTTCTTATCAGTAAAACTCCAGGTTTAATGGAGCTCTAATGGTGCGGTGCCAGCGACGCGATGGCCAAGCATGAAAGTCTCATGACGCTCCAGTGTTGTTGTCAGCGTCGTTATCTCTGCTGGACTACGACTTCATATTTATATAAAAACTGGACATTAATTGGAGAAAAGAAAGCGAGGAGGTTGAACTCCCTGCTGAGTTCAGAAAACATCATATTGTAGTTATTTCAGCATCAGTTTGATTTTATTCGCGTTATCACGTTGTGTGAACACTCAGTGGTTGTCCAGCGATAAAACCCCCGCGAGGAGAGCGTTGCGTGGATTAAATTTGCGTTTGGTCTGAATGCTGCATTAACGCAGCAGGGGTTGTAGCCAATTCTGTGGACTGGGCGCTGCCACTAGGGGCGCTAAAGACAGTGGGCGCTGCCACTAGGGGCGCTAAAGACGGTGGGCGCTGCCACACGGGGCGCTAAAGACGGTGGGCGCTGCCACACGGGGCGCTAAAGACGGTGGGCGCTGCCACACGGGGCGCTAAAGACGGTGGGCGCTGCCACACGGGGCGCTAAAGACGGTGGGCGCGGCCACACGGGGCGCTAAAGACGGTGGGCGCGGCCACACGGGGCGCTAAAGACGGTGGGCGCTGCCACACGGGGCGCTAAAGACGGTGGGCGCGGCCACACGGGGCGCTAAAGACGGTGGGCGCGGCCACACGGGGCGCTAAAGACGGTGGGCGCTGCCACTAGGGGCGCTAAAGACGGTGGGCGCTGCCGTTGGCCGTTTAGGACTTCCGTAAGAAGGTGTTACAAATGTTTGTGTCTTTCTTATCAACTTAATTAGCCATTTAACTTTTGAAAGTATTATTTAAGGTTTTAAAACTTCCAGACCTCCATTTTTGATGTTGCATCTTTCCCTAAATAATGATATTTGTTCCTCCAAATGAAATTAAATAAGATCTTATCTAATTCTTTGTATATTTCAGTAGGCATTTCCAGTGAGTTTTTCATTCTTATCACAGCCAGATATGTAACTGGGTTCTTCACTAGAAACCATTAACTTCTGTTCACATTCCTGAAGTGGCCTAATGAACAGATTTGTTCAAGTTCATTCTTAAGCCTGATACAGTAGAAAACTCAACACATGTAATTGCTTTGATTCACTCCTCTCTATTAGACAAAAAGAAAATTGTATCATCTGCCAGTTGAGATAATTTAAATGATCTAAGATCTCTTTAGACTTTACTTTGGAACCATAGACTGTATAAAAACTTGAAACTGACCTTTTTCTAATGTGTGACAAGGAACAGAGTCCGTGGCAGCGACCAGACCACAGACTTGGCTACACCCCCCTCAGAACAAGCTGAAACCTGGATATATATAATGGTTAATAAATGTACATACATCCCGCCAAAATTGTTTTACAAAAGTACCGTGCCAGAACAGATGTAATAATATATGGTGTGTTTTAGAATAGACTTTTTTAAAATTCTATTGATCACTTTTAAAGCTCTTCATGGCCTCTCGCCTTGTTGTATTTCTGACCTTTTAGTCCCATACGCACCAGCACGTACCTTGAGATCCTCAGAAATCAGGTCGGCTGAGTCAGTGAACTCTTTTAAGTCCCTTCTTAAAACATACTTTTATAGGAGAGCCTTTGCCGATCTTATGATTCTATTTTTATTTTATTTTTTTAAATATATTTAATATATTTATTTTAAACGTGTATTCTAGTCTTATTTGTTCTTGTTTTTAGCATGTAATTGTTTTTGTTTTATTGTTTTTACACTTGTTAAAGCACTTTGTAACTGTTTTTTGAAAAGTGCTCTATAAATAAAGATTATTATTATTGTGTTTCTACCTGAGTCTCACAGAAAGTACATTTAGGATCGATGTCATTTTTAAACCTCTTCATGTAATACTTATGCCACTGGGATATTTCCCAGTTGAAACTTCCGACCTCAACGCGTTCCAGGTGCGCGGCGGCGCACGACGCCGAAAGTGAACGAAAAGCATGGCTGACCGTGATAAAGTGTGCACACAGCTGCACCCTCAGCAGTGCTGTAGGTGTTTATTAAAAGGATGGCAGTTTAACTGCAACAGCTGACATAAATATCCTCTAGATTACTAGTTCCCTGCATCAGTTGGTGACCCTCAAGTCAGTCAACGTTGTAGGTCACACTTCCTAATGTTTTGGCATTTTTAACAATAACTTTTATGCAGAGAAGAAGACTTTGAGGTTCTTTACTGTGATGATGGCGCAATGCATAAGACGCATGCCGTTGGTTTGGTTCAACTCCCCGCTGTGGCCCATCAACCCCTCGTTGCTCCAGAGGCGTGTGACCTCTGACATGTACAGCAATTGTAAGTCGCTTTAGATAAAGGCGTCAGCTAAATGAGTAAATGTGAATGTAGCCAGCTGCCTAATAAGCCTAACATGTTCCTCCATCAGTGTACATGCAGATCAGGTTTTACTATATGACCGTATGTATTATTATAATTTAAATACATGCAAATACACTTTTTGTTGCCTTTTAGTTTATGGTTTACCATTCACAGACATTGTTCTGTGACGTCATTCAGCTGCTACTCGTGAAGTCGGGCTTCAGATTTCACGTGAAGAAAATCCGCCTTCAGGGTCCTAGTTTTTACAGCAGGAAGTGGGGAAATGTCCCGGTGCCCGAGCGGTCCAGCCGTTTCCCTCTGATCTCCGTGACGAGCGCAGGTGACGACACAGAGATGAAAGGGAGACGCGCGTCATAGAGCTCGCGCCCTCTGACCGAGCTGGTCGGAGCGGGATCGCCATGTCGAGGAGGCGCTGCGTGCTGCACTGCGAGGGGCAGCCGTCCATGCACCGCCTTCCGAAGGACGAGTCCCTGAAGAATCAGTGGATAAAGTTCATTTTCAACACCGTTCCTCAGGACTACAGCCCCAACCTGTTGCTGTGCTCCAATCACTTCAGGGAGGACTGCTTCCTCAACCGGCAGCAGTATAACTCGGGATTTGCGCAACGTTTAGTCCTTAAAGACGATGCGACTCCGACTCTGTTCGGGCCCGGAGATCCGCAGCCGCAGCCTGTAAGTACGCCTGCATTATATTTAAAATAAACACGGCGGTGTAACTCGGCTAGGTAGCTAACAACGCGGCTAACCTTGTAGCTGTTACGGTTTAAGCGGTGGCCGGATTAACCGGTGACGGTCCCAGATGTCGCGCAGGCGCGGCTTCAGGATCCGTCGACCGCTAAACCAGGAAGCGCGTTCCGATAACTTTTGTTTATCTACGTCATGTGTCGTCGTGTAGATGTAAATGCTTCTGGGCTAACATTGTTAGCTCCAAAACGTCAACAAACCGTCCAAATGTTCCACGTCGGCGGTCCGGTTCGTGCCACGGTGGCTTTACACGTGTTCTTACGTCCATAAGAGTCTAGAACTGTGATCCAACAGCTGTATCTGACACAGAACAAGCAGAGGTGCAGAAACTGAAATCAGATGAGAATGGTGCACCAGGGTCTGAGTGCACTACAGGGTCTGAGCTCCACTACAGGGTGGGTCCGAGCTCCACTACAGGGTGGGTCCGAGTCCCACTACAGGGTGGGTCCGAGTCCACTACAGGGTCTGAGTCCCACTACAGGGTCTGAGTCCACTACAGGGTCTTTATACTGCACATGTAAATATCTGCCACGTTGTTCTTTCTCTGCAAATAGTTGTATTATTATTATTTTTCTCTATTCTTTTTAATGTTCTTATAGAACATTTTCTGTTCCATATTTCTATATTTCTACTTTTAGTTAGTCAGCGTGTAGCACCTGATCACCAAAGCTAATTAATTGTACGTGGCACTAAAAGTGCTCCTGATTGGTAACAGATTACAGTAAGCAAATAAAACATGAGAGGATCGCGTTACATGAGGAAACGATTGTATTTCAAACACCTCCACGGAGCCGGATTCACTCGGTCTGAGGGGGGGGAAGCAGATCACGTCACGTCGTCGCACGTCCAGAGAAGCACGCACGCGTCGACGGCGTCTGGTGTCGCTCGTCTGGCACAGCGAACTTTCACACTGTCAATCAGTGACTACTAACCTTCATTGTTGTCTTTAGTCCCAGTAACCAGTTTTTCCTGGTTTGCAGTCAGTGGATCCTGGAGCCACGCCTGCGACACACCTGTTAATCTAGCCACCGCTTAAACTGTCACACCGGCCGCAGTCAAATGCAGAACTCTGTAGCTGGAGAACGAAGAACGAAAACATTTTATCTGCAGGTCACATCACTTGTCACCGATCAGTTGCTGCTCGGATGTTGTCTGTTTGCTTCTTCAGTCTTTAGTGTACTTCAGTGACGTGTTTAACTGCTTTCAGACCAAACGCGAAGTTTCGCCTCGCGACGCTTTCCTGGCGTGAGCACATCCGCTGCAAGTGTTCACACACGACGCGATAACGTGAATAAACACAACTCGCCGTTACTACAGCTGTATGAACCCAAAGTAAACATTTAGCTGTGATTAAACGGATCAAACTGATGCCGAAATAACGACAACATGATGCAGATTTGTTAAACATATGAATTCATGCTTAGTCAGGTCTGTCAGCAGGACAACAACTTCTAAAAGGTTTGTTTTCTGAATGGAGTTTGGTTCGATCGGGGCTACGCTACGCTAACCTGTTCACAGTAAAGTGCAACGACAGCTGGAATAAAGTTACAGACGCATGTTTTCTTAACTGACCAGGTAGTTCAACACTCGCTTTCTTTTCTCCAAGTAACGTCCAGTTTGGTCTGGTTTTAATATAAATATGAAGTCGTGCCAAACGACACTAACAACAACACTGGAACCAGATGTGCACAGAATCTAGCTGCTGAGAAGCTCCAGTGAAGATAAATCAACGTTGTAATCCCCAAAACTAGAGTAAAAAGCTAATCTAATAAAAGCAGTTAACTGTGAGCTCCTCCCTCGAGCAAACGGCGTAGCTGCGAGCAAAGTCCAGTCCGACCACGGGGGTTTATTTGTCCGAAAGCTGCAGCGCTGCTCCCTGCTCCTCTCCCCCAAGTTTAGCAGCTCTCAGCCGGCCTGCAGACTCCGCACAACGCTCTGAAGCTGCCGGTGACGTACGGACAATCTCAACACTGATAGGCTATCGCGACTCAGCGTCACGCCAATTTCTTTGCGCCGCCCGACAAGAAATCGCAGCTCAACGCGTCTTTGTATCGTCTTCGTATGTAAACTCACCGAACGCTCGCTTGTGGTCTGAAAGCACCGTGACTCCTCACCTGTTCTCTGCTTCTTACTGTCGACTTTTTGGAGTAAAAAAACTTAAAAGCACTGAGGAGATCTTTCAAGTTCTTCCAAGATTTACTGATCCGACATTGACAGAATTATTCTCCGCTCTTTACCTTCAACAACGGATCAAACGCTGAACTTAAAATCCCTTTTAGCAGCTCACAGCGGTCACTAAACTGGTTCCTCCCCTCTGTTCCCGGCGTCCTCCCTCTGGTCGATCAGCTGACGATTATTACGCTGCGCCTCCATAACAACAATGAAAATAACACCGGCCGACTTCACGGCTTCAACGGGCAGCGTTTTACGCAGGGGATTAACTGAAGTAGTCTGCGGGTCTCGGTTTACGGGTTCTGGTCTTGTACCCAGACTCCCCTCATAAACCCAGAGGAGGTTCCTCAGCGTGGAGACTTCGTGTGTTAAACTGTGAGATATGTGCTAACGGATGCTTCGTGTGTTGCTGCTTCCTCTTCAGGACGCCGCCTGTCGAATCTTTCCTTCTGTGAGACACGCCGCCTCCCAGACCGACCCCCCCGAGACCAGATCGGTCGGCACGCAGCTGATCATGAAGGCTCCCGTCCGGAGTACAGGTGTGTAGTCCCGCACGTCACCAGGTGTGACCCTTCGTACTGCTGAACCGGAGCCCGGCTCACGGCGTCACTCGTGTCTTTGTGTGTTGAAGCCACCCAGGCGACGGCGCCCAGAAGAAACCGCGGCGTCTGCACCCCCACCTTCCCCCTGGACAGCCCGTTACTGTTCCTGCAACCAACGGTGGTGAAGAGACGTCGACTTAAAGAGGAGCAGGAGGAGGAGGAGGCCCCTTTAGAGCGGGCCGAAGGAGGCTCAGGAGGAGCCGCAGGACTCGACGTGACTCTGTCGCCCTCGTGGGTCAGCAGCTGATCAAGAAGGCCGCTGAGGTCTGGGACATGTGATCCACACGGCTCCAGGACAGAGACGACGACCTTCAGCGAGGCGCCGTGCCGTCCGCTGCTCCAGCAGGACTGTTAATGATAGAAAACTTTTAGTGTTGAGGCGGGTCAGATCAGCGTTAGCGGGTTTACAGACCTGAAACCGCAGAAAACAAAGGACAGGATGGTAAAATACTTCTCAGGCTGCGGGTTCTGCTCTTGGCTTTAAGAAGGGGGAGGTGGTTTGTTATTGTCTGCCTTCACCTTTTGAACCAACAGTTCAGGCTCCGCCCACACTCCACGTCGTCGCTTTAAACCTCAGAGCTTCTGCTGCGTTTCCTCCCGTCCACACTAAAACGTTGAGGCCTGAAAACGCTGCTGACCCCGTTTTGGCGTGTTCGCGCTGACAGGAGGAAACGGTGACGCTCATGCAAACCGGAAACACGATGCTGCTGGCACGGTTTTGGTTTTGGTTCTAAAATACTTCGTACTGTGTAAATAACACTTCTACACTTGTACTCTGCATTGTTTCCCGCCGCCGCCGCAGTAACCGTTCCACCACGCAGAGAAATCTCCGCTGTGGTTCTTCAGCGTCGCTGCTCTTCCTGCGTTCAGAACAGACCACCTGCTTGCTGGTTACACCGGCTCGCACGTGCTCAGTGCACCTGAACGGCCACTAGATGTGTGTTCAGTCATTTTCATAAACACGGATCATCACCTCGCATACAGTTTTAAAACCAATACGATCTCCGTCTACATTAAAATGACTTAAAACTCACATCTGGTGGCCGTTAAACATGAAGCAGACGGTCTGTTCTGTAGTTTCAGACGATTTGGTGAAAGAATAAAGTTCACGGACCGATAACGAGCAGGGACCGTTACTGAACGGAACACGGGAGCACAAAGAGACGGTGGCGGCGGGAAACTGACCGGGAGCCGTTGCAAAGTAAATACGGCGAAGTGTCGGCTGTAAGTGTTGTTTACACGGTGCAAAATATTGTAATAAACTCTGTCAGCAGCGTCGTGTTTCTGCTTTGCATGACCTTTGAGAGCCAAACGCGAGCGTCCGCGTCATCGTTTCTAAAGTCCTCCGTTTTTGCCCGGCTGCACTAAAACGCTACTCAGAGTTTCAAAACTAAAAACGGGGTCGGCAGCGTTTTCAAACTTCTCCGTTCTGGACGGGAGCTGCAAAACGTCTCGTGGGCGGGGCCTGAGGCTCTGAACACCTGGAACGGGGCCTAACAGTAACAGCTGAAAGGTTCCACTCGCTGCTCGTGCTTACAGTTTGCAGACGCTGTAAACTTAGACGCCCTTACAGACAGGAAGCGGGGGCTTTGAACACGTCCACAAGTGCCGCATAAGGGCCGACTGAAGGGCCCCCGAGCGACGCAGCAGAGCCTCAGCTGCTGCAGGCGAACCGTTAATGTTCTGTCATGTTCAGTGTTCAGCTCCTCGTCTGAAGGTCGTACATCAAGTTCACTTCTACAGAAACGTTGTTTAAAGGTTCAGTCTGTTAAATACACGCACGGCGTGGAGAGAAAAGTCCGTGAGCTCCTTTAAAGCTTCTACAGGAGACTCTCTCCAGAGTTTAGCTGACTTTATTTTCTTTAACCTGTTTTACTCTCTGCGTTGTGTAATGTGGTTATGAAAATAAAGAACGTCTTCATCATCCAGTGTGTCGGCTCTCGCCGCTGCGTGAAGCTTCACCTGCGTTAAACGTGTTGCACTATCGACCAGCATCTGGCCCTGCATCGCCCTCGTGCTCTGGACGGCGAGCATCAAAGGTCGTGGCCGACATTTACTCAAGTACTGTAGCTAAGTACAAACAGGTGGCGTTTGATTTTCACGCCACTTTCAGAGAGAGTTCTTGTACTTGAGTTTCTTTACAAAGTCATATTTCTACATATGTTTATAAAATAAAACAGTTTGTACAAGCTGACACGATCAGCTGATTCACTGTCCGACCAGCTACTTTGATCATAAAGTCATTTTTCTTTATTGCACTAATTTTACTGCGTTGTTAATGTTTGAGGTTTGGACTGTTGGTTTGTGAAGGTGTGAAAAGAATCATCAGACAACATCCTGCTGCACAGCTGATGTACTTTTCTTTAACTTCACTAACATTTGCAATGCGGGACTTTTACTTTAATAAAGATCTGAATACTGCGTCCACCGCTGGCCAAAACCTCCCGTCTGCAGCCGGCCTCACCAGCCAGGTCCTGGACCCCCAGACCTGCCCCCCCGTTTTACAGCACACACTGTAAATCCGTCACATGGGAACCTGATTTAGTAGCTGCGCACATCCTCTCTGTGTTTTGTACATCCTGTGACTTTAATATTTTTACATTTATACATGTTTGTTGTTGAGCTTTGTGGAAGAAGCTAACTTTAGGCCCTCTGGCGTTTCAGCAGTATGGAGTTGTTTCCACACACGTCACCAGCTAAGAGCTTGTAATATTTTGACCTATCAGAATGATCTTATGCTCTTGTCTCGCTCCCCTTGGCGTGCTGAGCTCAACAGAATGTGGGAAACTGTCCTGAGAGCGTTCGGATGAGGAGGTTCCTACTGCGGCTCACACCACATGAAAGGTCTGAAAGCACCTATAGATCCTCCTAACTGCATCACGCTGGACCTCTAACGTGGTCTTGGTCTGTGTTGGACTCTTTAGGGTCAGATTCACTAAAGGTCTGCGTGAGTAACGACGTGTGCAAACGTGACATCGCGTAATCTACTAACGGCGTGCGTCTGCTGTTCATTTACTACTGTTGCCTTCATGGATCTGCAGTTTGGGGAGGGGAACATGCAAATACACTTATTAACAAGTCTAAACACAATTTCACGTGAGCGCAACGGCGTCTGTGTTTAATACGTTTGACAGGAAGCTGCAAACCGCCAAGTGCTGCAGAGATGCTGCTGGAGGAGGAGACACAGCCGTGATGAGAAATAAACCATATTAGATAATATTATTCTGTATCCATGTATGGAAATACAATGATTTTATTGTTTTTATTCGCTGAACTGTATGACGGATAGTTTTTTTGTATTTTCCTTTAGCGGCAACGCAGTAAAGCAAATTTCATTCCGACCTGACTTCTTTTCTCCGTGAGAGGGAAGAGTTTAGAAAGTTGCGTGGCGCTGCGTAAAATCCAGCCAGCCAGAGGGAACGATCACCGAGTCTTCACAGGGCGCCGGTCGGAACAGAGACGCAACCCGTCGTAGGTGTCGGGGAGGGAACGGGGCGGTAGGCGGTCGTTCCTTCTGGCTGCATGAAGCGCGATCTGCTGGTTTTTCAGGTGTGCTGGCACAAGCAGGTACAGACGATCTCCACGTACTCGGGACGCACTGAGCGAAGCAAACCAAGGTTTTTACGCAGTGGCTGCTTTCCCTCCCGACTCTCCGTGGCGGAAACCGTTCAAACACACAAAACCCTCATTTAAATACGTTGTTTGCTCCTGTTGTCATCTACGCAGTAAATCACCCAGAACAGTCTTTTCAATGTTTTCTTGCTTTTATCTTGTATTATTGTCTTTACACTTGTTTTTGAAAAGTGCTCTGCAAATAAAGATGATTATTATTATAACAGGTACCAAAATTAAACATGCAGTATTTTAGAATGAACACGTAATTCTGTCCTCTTTATTGTGGGTGTTAGTAAATCGTAACCCTGGTATGCTGGTTGTATTTCTATGTTTTGGAGAAGTCACATTTCCACTAAGCAGGACAGTAAAGTCTAATTTATCCATCAAACCGGATAGAAGCAGTTACAGCCGCCGCTTTTTAAAACGCTGCTGACTGCTGGTTGTATTTGGCAGTGCTCGCCAGTGATGGAGGCTTTTTGTTTGCTGTCACGCTGCTAAAATGATGATGATGACGCTCCCCTCTGAATTACAAACGGGGCGACTGCCTTGGTTTGAATTTTACGCAGAAGGGAAAGAAAATCCGCACCGCTTCTCTCACCTGCAGCCGAAGAAGAAAGAGAACAGAGAAGAAGAAATCCAGCCTGACAGCTGAGATGGAAACATCTGGAGGAAAATCTTTAATATAAACAAGTCTTCATTCATCTTAATGTTTCAATATAAAAGTAAAACTTTTGTCAGTCTGCCTATCAGATTCAGCTGTGGTGAGTCAGGCTCCACCCCCTTTGTCCATATTAGGACTTCCTGTCTAGAGTCAGATAACCTCTGGGCCTTCGTGTCACGACGCCTTCTCCTTGTCGTGAGTCTTCATGTGGCGTCGCAGCGTGTAGACGTCGCTGAAGCAGCGTCTGCACTCGCTGCAGCAGTTCGGCCGCTCCTCCGTGTGGTGCTTCATGTGGTATTTGAGCGGCGTGCTGAGCGCGAAGCCCTTGCCGCAGATGGGGCAGGTGTAGGGCTTCTCGCCGGTGTGCGTCCTCATGTGGATCTTCATGTCCGAGCTGTTGGTGAAGCCCTTGAAGCAGCAGTGGCAGCTGTAGGGCTTTTCGCCGGAGTGCGTCCTGGCGTGGCGGATCATGGACGAGGTCATTGTGAAGCACTTCCCGCAGACGGCGCAGCGGTACGGCTTCTCGCCCGTGTGCGTCCTCATGTGGATCGCCATGTTGCCCTTGCGGCTGAAGCACTTCCCGCAGACTCTGCAGCTGAACGGCTTCTCGCCCGTGTGGCAGCGCGTGTGCACCGCCAGTTCCACTTTCCCCCGGAAGCTTTTCCCGCAGAACTGGCAGACGTGGACCCTGACGTGCGTCCGCAGGTGCTCCACCAGGTTCTCCCTGTCGGGCAGCGGCACGCCGCACACGCCGCAGAGGCAGCGCTCGTCGTCGCCGTGGATCTCCGCGTGGTTCACCAGAGAGCCGCGGTAGCTGAACATCATGCCGCAAACTCTACAGCGGCAGGAAGCGCTGTCGGCGTCTTCGCAGGCGGCAGGAGGGGGGTCTGCCGGGAGGCTGAACTGAGGGGGAGGAGCATCAGACGGCTCAAAGGAGGTGCTCGGCAGGATGTCATCGTGCGTCAGCTCCACCTTGGGAGCCTCCACAGGGGGCGCAGAGTCCACCGGAGGCTGCTCGCTCTTACAATCCAGGCTGTAGATGAAGCCTTGGGCGTCCTGGTGCACCATCGTCTGAGGAGCCTGAACCTCAGGAGAGCTCCACGCCTCCCCTGGCCCCGCCCCCTGCTCCGCCCCCTGCTCCTGCTTGATGGCAGGAAGCTCCGGGTGCTCGTCGTGAGGCTGCTGCTGGAGACTGAAGCCGTGAAGCTGCTGAGCGTCTGTAGAGGGAGAGAGTCTGTAAATAAGGAGACAGAGTACGGTCTAGGGGTTCAAGGCAGCGCTACCAACATTTGACGCTTTTAGCTACCGAGTGAAGCATCTCGCTTCTATTAGATCTTTGTTGGGAGCTGCACATGCTCAGTACCTCGGTCAAGTTTTATTTATGAAGCACATTTAAAAACAACCAGAGCTGACCAAAGTTATACAGTAGAAAAATAAATATTAAAATTAAAACAGGCCAAACTATTAATGACATACAACGAAAAGGACAACTGGCCAATCAGAAGCAGAGTAGGGCGGATCCAAGCCGGCAGTGTTTTCAGATTTAACGACATGTTTTTATGAAACGTAACGGGCGAGTTCAGCGTCGACAAAACCCAGTAAAACCTTTTTTTCAACGGAAACAGTGGTGCCTCGAACACCCCGCTGTGGACGCAAGCGCGCTGCATTTTCATTTCATTTTAACTCCGCTGTGTTCAAAAACTTGTCGCAGCTGATTGGGTAACACCTGAGACACGCCCACCACACGGGAGAAAACACACCTCGAAGCCCGCCGCGGAACGTTTGAAACATGTCGTTCAATCCGAAAACGTTTGAAACTCCTGGCTTCGAGGTAGGCGTTACCATAGACTGTATATAGGAAGCGGACGTAGTCACGGTGACGTCACCCGTTGGTTTGTGGACTGCCGTTTTGAAGACTCGAGTTTGGCTGATAGGGCGCCGCCATGCTGTGATGAAGAAGACTTGAAACTGGCGACTGAGACCATAAACTCATCAGGGAACAAATCAGCTGAGAAGTAGAAACAGTTTATTTCTAAAGGAGCCGGAAGAGTCGCCCCCTGCTGGCCGTTCAACAGAATGCAGGTTTAAGGGACTTCCACGTTTGCGCCAGATCGCTGACCGGAAGCTTCCCGCTTGGGTGTTACCCAATCAGCTGCGACACGTTTGTAAACACAGCGACGTTAAAAAGGCAGGAAAGCGTTCACAACGGTGTGTTCAAGGCACCGCCGTTTCTGTTGGGGGGGAAAAAGCGGTTTGCTGTGTTTCCTCTGCGCTGAACTCGCCCCTGGCCTTCATACATGTTCGAGTCTGATCCTGAACCACAAGCAGAACAACCAGAACCAGCTTCAGAACCCAGACAGGATCCAGAGTTTCAGAGCGGCGAGTTATTAATCTGTAGCACGTTTAACGAGCTCCGTCTCCACATCACAGTAACGCAGCTTCACGTCCTCTGACCGCCTGGAGGCGCTCTAACGTGCCACGCCAACCGCTATAGTGACGCAGATGGACTGGACTACAATCCAGCTGTGTTCAGTTCAGGAGCAGAGTTTTCTGTGGGAGATGGGAGCTCCCTTTGGGCTTTTTCACTTTGTTGTGCGTGTAAAAAGGTCTGCAAAGACATTTAACACAATAAAAGAGCGGGGAAGAAGCCAAAAAGCTGAATATGACCTCTTCTTGCTGTCAGAAGAGATCCTGTACGACACTAACACAGAACACGTTCAACCGATTAATCAATAATCAATAATATATATGATTATTATTGGTTAATAAACGGTTTAATGATAAAGCCTCTGTGACCCTGCAGCTGGAGCAGGACCACAGACTCTTATGATACCGGACCTGGTATTCCGCGGCTCTGCGGCGGCTCCCTGTCCGGGCTCCGCTTCACGTGGTCCGGTCGGTACCGGAGGACCAGCCCCTCCTCGCGCTCCAGCAGCACCCTCTCCACCAGCACGAGGATCTCCTCCGCCGCCGCCGTTAACCTCTCGGTGACCAGAGACCTCAGAACCTGCAGGCTGGACATCGTGGAGCCGGAACCTGTCCGGTACGGCACCGCAGCTTAGCGCGTCAGCACGTCACACCGGAAGTCCCGCTCTCAGGACTTCAGAATAAAAGCTCTGAACAATGACAGCAGAAGTTTTACTTTGATAAATCTTTCAAATATATTAAATCCAGGTGCAATCAGCAAATATTAGTATTTTATGTTTTAATGTTTTATGCGTAAATTTGTATTGTTTAACGTGTTTCTATGTTTTCACTCTGCTGGACAGTAAAGTTGTGTTTAATTCTATTATATATATATATAGAATAATTAAATATATAGCTTCTAAACTGTTCTACCTGTTTACTGTTTGTTATTATGTATTCGTCATGTTTATGATAGAGTAGCTGTATATATTGTAAATATGTTGGAGCTTCAGAGCGCTTTAAAATTTTACAGCCAATCACACTTACGGATCTTATGTTGTTGCTACAACACCGGTTGGGTTTCAAACGTTTTGATTGGTCTGAGGTTTCTATGGTGGGCGGGGCCGAGTGTTACATGAAGTACATCACAGAAATCATATCAGTAATAACTAATAAAGGTGATAAAGCATTTATAAGTAACCCTACCAACAGAGCAAAATGTTTATGAAAGATGCTTTGACGGCTCTTTCAAATTTGTAGAGAAACTTGTGTTTTTGTGTCATTTTAGGAACATTTGGGCCACAGATGTCAGCTGAAATGGAGCCACGAACAAACTCTTACACAGAAGTTACTGAGGCTGCAAAACTGGTTCATACGTCTGTACACGTATCCAAGCAAAACCTAACGAAATGTTTTTACTGTGTTGTTACTGGGCACCACAAACACAATCGAGTCAATTTACTGTTAAAATGGTTTCAGCTAAAATGACCGAATGAGAATGTTCTTCTGTCTTTACATTTAAGGGAGCCCGCTGATACTTAAACTGTCATAATTCCAAAACAATTACACTTTTCACACAGAGACCCATGTCAATTTATAAAAATATAATTCGATCTCACGCTGAGCTAATTTGATGGTTGTTTACCATTTTTAACTGGCTCCACACAACAAATAAATCCACCCACGTGACGATACACCTGCACAAAAAGATTTATTTATTAATTAACCACCATTCTCTGCACTCTCCTTCTCTACATTATTGTCTTGCTGTATACAAATGTTGTTGTTTTTGTTTATGGTGTGTGAAACGCTGTTTCCTTGTTGCTGCTTCTCTGTTCTTTGTATGAACTCTGAGAGAAATATAAGACCGAATGTATGTGCACATGTTACCTGGCCATTAAAAACTGATTCTTCTGATCAAACTACTATTCAGTCTCTGCAAAGAGTAAAAAGCACAAAACTAAAACAGTTAAAGAGTTAATTACACTTTACAACACATGTTTATAAAAGCATGAAAATATATAAAAACGCATCTTTTATTTTGTTTTATGTTTTAAATATTTATTTTGTGTTTGTGTGTATTTTACATGTTTATAAATGTACTTAAAGGTTCATTGACATAAAAAATGACAAAACGTTTTATTGTGTGCATAAAAAGTGAAAATAGTTAGGAAGCAAAATGCAGCTGTCTAGTTTTTGCAATGAAAATTAAAACATAAGAATAATAATAAAAAGTACATAAAAGAGTTCATTAAAACATACACGTACAATATATTTGAGTTCATGCTTTTCTTTACGTCCCTCCAGTGGGGAGCAGCTGCCGTCCTGTGATGACCTGCAGACAGCAGCAGGTGGAGGCAGAGTCCTGCTCGAGTTTCTCTGCCTGCAGGAGGAAAAACACATCGAGACATTTACCGTTTAAATCATCAGAAATATTTGCATCAATACCGAAGAGGTGACCTGATCACAAACCTCAGTCCAACAGAAAACTACAGAGAGAAGTTAAACAAATCATCTCAGCAGAGGAAGTGATAACAAATAAGGATAATAAATAAATAAATAACGGATATAAATCTAGTCAAATGACCCTGGACATGTGATATTAAATGAGAGAAGTGAAGAAAGAAATGGTCAAATGCTAGTTTTGAAGTCAAAACTATGACTTTACAGATCAGAAATATAATATAAATGTTCACATGAAGCGATTTAAAATCTAAACTGGGACTTTATAGATCAAAAATATGACATAAAAGTAAGAATTAAGTGATACTAAATCAAAACTATGACTTTAAAACGTAATAATCTGATGTTTTGATCTAGTGTGTCCGTTAAAACTTTCACTCTCTGATAATTCTGACTTCTCTCAAAATGTTGACTTAGTATCTCAGAGTGTAATTATATACGTGATAATTAATCTCATGCACCTAAGATTAATTAAGGCTTATCAGTAATTATGATCAGGTCGGGACAGAAAATGCGTCACCACGTCAGAAATAAGTGCTGCGCCCGACAGTTTTCATCCGTTCATATCATGTTTGTACAAAGTGACAGAAACTGGGATATAAAACACGCTGGAAACCCTGGAGCCAGAGAACTGGTGGAGTTTTCTTTTTATTTAAACTGTTTCTAAATGTTTCCGAATCAGAATCAGCAGATGCAGACAGATCATATTCTACAGACTTGAGAAAACCTCTTTGGTAGAAATACGACTCTGATCAAAATAATCACAGTTAGATGTTTCAGCCTCAGTAAAGTGCAGTGCTTCTCAAACCTTTTCACATCAAGGACCCCTAAACTTATTAGATGAGGAGCCCCACCTGATAGGATTTTTGCTTTTAGATGTTTTGTTACAGAAAGTTTTGGAAACCTGTGACCAAAATTAAGGTGTGTTGTCCCTGCCGGTAAATAAGTACAAACATAATAAAAAAAAAAAATAATTTGCTCGTCCTTCGCCTGGACATTGATGTGCACAGTTTACATTTTATTTTAAACTGTTTATGAAAATGTTTTCTGTTCATTCAGTTGAATCAGAATAAGCTTTATTACCAGGTTACACTTGACAAAAAGAAACATTTAAAAAAGAACATGTGCAGAGATACATATTCTGTTTTTGGTTAGTTAGTTATTTATTTTCACTTTCTTGTTTATTATTTATATATTTTTTTATTGTTTCTGTCTGAATTTCCTGAACATTCATGCCAGTAAAGCTTATTGACTTGAATCGATTAATCGACTCTTCGGTAACACAGTGTTCGCTCAGTCCGTTGGTGCGCGCTCTCGCGTCTCCGGGCTCGCTCCCGGGGCGGGTCGCGGGCTCGTGCCCGGCTCGGGACTCAGTGAGGGGCAGCCCGCCGGAGACACACGCCGGGAGTCCGCCTCGCTTCCAGCGGCTCACACGGGACTTAACGGCCGCTTCTTGGTGGACGTTTCACGGGCAGGACGGAGAGGGGGTCCAGCTTCTCCCGGTACCCGGTCTGTTGGGAGTTTAACCCGCGCTAAGCTAACCCGGGACAGCGGAACCATGAGGGAGAGCCAGCCGGGCTGCCGGACCTCCGCCGGCGGCTGCCGCCTCGGCTAACGGCTAGCTGGAAGCAGCTGGACGGTCAGAGACCGGAAACCGGACCGGGACGGACCACACACCGACTTTTACCGGGTCCCGAACCCTTACTCTCACACCCACCGGGTCCAGGTCCACTTCTGGAGGGTTTGTTTTACAGAGAACAAGTTTTTGTTACCGGTCTGGATATGGAGACGGACTCGCTGGCAGGCGACGTGGACTCTCTGCACGGAGGACTCCTGGATCCGCTGGTGGACCGGATCCTGGTGGACACCGTGTCCCAGCAGCAGGGCTGGCTCCGAGTTTACGGTAAGACAAAACTACACTAACAGGGGGGCACCGGGGTGGGGGGGACTTAACTGGACCTCCAGAACACAGAAGCTCGTTAAAGGGGGTCAGCAGGTAGTCTGGAGTCCGTCTGGAGAGCCAGGTAACAGGCCGAGGTCATGGCGGCCACAGGGGACTTTCTCCTGTTCCAGGTCCAGAGAGGTCAGAGGTCCCCCCTCCAGCTGGGTTCAGGGTTTTTCCCAAGATCACTTTGGGAGTTTGGACCCTTAAGACCCAGAGTCATGACCCGGGTCTCCAAAAATAGACCCTCCTCAGTCTTTTAACTCTTTACAGACCACAGACCAGAACCTGGACCCCCTAACAAACCTTCTTTAAGGGGTCCAGATCCTTTAGTTCTGAGTTGTTATTAAAGTCATTCTGGGTTCATGTTGAAGTTCAGAGGTTTTAAAGGATCCTTATTCAGCGTCCAGGTTTACCTTGATGGGGGACTCGTTAACGGGCTGAAACTAACTAATGGTTTCATCACCGATCAATCGATCAGTCGTCGGGTCCAGATAATCCTGGAGAACCTTGGATCAGTGTTTCCCAAAGTGACCAACGTCTTGTTCACATGCAAGAAGCTGAAATCAGAGATGTTTTTTCTTTCAAAATAAAAAGCGATTCATTTAATTTAAGAGTTAAAAACGAATCGATTTAAAGTCTTTTTCACGCGTTGAGCTGAAGGTGACCTCCTGCGCCGCCGGCCAGAAGTTTTACAACACCGCCATTTTTGTAGTTCTCCTGTAAATATAAGTAGTTAAAGTTGAAAGATTATAACCGAGGAAGCTGAAGACAAAGTTTAGCTCAGAAAAATTAAGAAATGATGTGAATTTAATTTAAGTTTTCATGGATCAATAACGAGAGTTAAAAAAGAAAGAAAGAACGAATCCCCGTCATTTAATTGTTAATTTGTTTGTTTTTGGTGCCGTAAACTTTGTTTTTAACTGTGGACCGTTGAAGGTTTTTCACTGGACTGAACTGCTCAGATTTACAGAAGAACTACAAACATGGCGGAGTCGTGAAACGTTGGCCCCGTGGTGGAAAAGCTGAGGTTTTTATCTCCAAATTTTAAAACGTTGCAACACATGGAAATATAACAAAGACATTTAATCGCTGAAAGAGAACAAAGGTGAGCGTTTAAATCCAGAAATATATCAAGTTATTTATGACTTGGATAAAGCCGTGCCGAGGTCTGACCACCTGTCTGCTGCACGTTTGTTTGACCGCACTGAAGCCGTGATGTTGGATTGATTTGACAGAGGACAGAGTTTCCCCGCCGCTCCAGGAAGCGAGCGAACTCCCGCGTTGGTCTTGATGATTTTGAGTCTTGGCCGGCGATGCGAAGCCGTCCACATCAGCTGCACGCAGTCCAGATATTATTTCTTTAACTAACGCGCCTGTGGATCCGTTTCGTTATCACTTGATTGTTTAGTTTGATCATTTTTCAGACTGCTTGTTGGGAACAGGAAGGACGGACGAGCTGAGATAAGCAGATAAAATGCTTGGTGATGCTACAGAAGGGAGGCGGTTCTCATGTCGCCACAAATAAATGAGGAAAGCTGTAAATTAAGACGTTAACAATCCTTAAACTTTCTCAGGTGCTGTTTGTTTATCGGTTGCTCTGGTTTTTCCAACCATTTGTGAACAGATATGGTAAAAAATGATGTGAAATTGCGTATTTATCTTTGGAAAACGTGTTTTTTTTTGGGGGGGTGGCTGCCATTGAAAAACCCCCCAAATCTGTCGACCACAGCTTTTTTCTTGACTCATTTATTAATAGTTTTTGACTGTAAAGAGTATAAAAATTGCGACGCTTCTTTCAGTCCATTATCCTCTCTGAGAAGCTGCAACCCGATCATTACGATCGTCCTCTAGCAGCAGCGGGCAGCTCGTGGAAAAAGACTCAAGGACACCGTCCACATGCAAAGACGGACTCGGCCTCCTGCGGGAGGTTTTTTCACTAAGAATAAAAAAAAAATCTTCCCCCAGCCTGTTTTAAACGTGCAGCAGTGTTTGTTCCCACGTGCCCTGAACGCAGCGCTGGTATCCGTGGAAGCTGGACGGTGTCAGGATGTTTGCTCTGCCCCCCTCCCTCCCTCCCTCCCTCCCCCCTCCCCTGGTGGGTGATGTCAGCAGCCAGTTTGTGCCGGTGATCTCACCCGGCAGGACTCCGGCATCAGATCCTCGCCGCCACCCTCAGCCCGCATACCTCAGATAGATTTAACAATGGCTGCAGCCGCGCTGCCTTCAGAGGCGCCTCGCAGAGGACACGTGTGCCGCAGGGCGCCTCGTGTTGCCGCTGCAGGCCGCTCAGTTACACTTTTAGAGGCTGATGGCGTTCGTCTTCCTGCATCATCAGAGACGAGATCTTCATCTTCAAGAGCTGATGTTGAACCTGGTTTATCCAGTCTTAACGTTATTTATTTTTATATCTGATTAATAAATGCCAAACATTTCTGGATTCTTCTTGCAAACACAGCAACTTTCGCCAGATTTACCTCCATTGCTGCAAAAGTCCGGCGTGGTTCAACATGCGCTGCAGCGGCACCTTAAGATTGTAATGATCTATTGTGACTTTACACAGTAAATCAAATTTAAAGGTTGGATTTGCCAGCACATATATCGCAGCGTTGCAAAGCACCAGCAGGACAAGCTGCCCGCAGCTGCGTCTCAGGTGGGACATCGCGTCTCGGCCACAAAGTGCGCGGCGCGAAGGCCGACCGAGTACGGACGCAAATCCTTGGCAACGACGGCTGCGATAGAGCAGTAGCTACTTCTCAAGGTGTGGTTCAGGGGCCCCCAGGGGCCTCGAGGGGAATCATTTATTTTCACCATAAGTAACACAGTGACAGACCACACAGGCTTCACACGCCTTCTGTAAGGAGATCAGATTAGTGTTAGTTTAGAACCACTGCTGCTGATAGAGTTTGTGATTCTGTAAATAATTAACTTGGTCAAATAAAGGTACAGTAATAAAGAGAAGTTTGCTGGAGGCTCGGGTGTTTCTCTTCCTCCTCCGGCTTCTCACGTTTCCAAAATATTTGAGTTTGGTTTAAAGTGCAGCTCTTCTTCGGTTTCCCCCACGCAGACAGACCCACCGTCGTCGTTGTCTCGCGTCAACAGATAAAGAACAAAAAGGTGAAACACTGAGGATGACGTGAGAGTCCAGCTCTCTCCGTGGTCCTCGTTGCCCTCTTCTTCTGTTCCTTTTCTGCACAAAGAAAAAATACATTTTTAATTTTTACTGCCGCCTGAATTCGCAACACAAATGGATGTTGTGTTCCTCGGCTTGTAAAAGGGCTTCCGGCACAGTCTGCCTTCCATCCGGCGAGTTGTCCTCTCTTATTGTCGAGAGTCAGAGAGAATCTGAAGCCTCGAGTCTGAGGTGGCTCCAAGACGTGTTTAGCCTAGCTTAGCACAAACACTGGAAGCGGGGGGAAACTGCTAGCCTGGCTACATCAAAAGAGAATCCACCGTCCCGTGAAAGTGATGTTGGTCTCTGGCCTGTCTTTGGTTGAGCGGGAGGTGATTTTGTGGTCTTTTGCAGCTTTAATGACCTCCTTGATGAATTTCAAATTCAAATTAGCTTTATTGGCATGAATGTATATAAACAATACTGCGATAGCTACATATAAATTACATAAGGGAAGGTCTTAATCCGCCGCCGTGTCGGCTCATGGAAAGCATCGACCAAGTGTTTTATCCAGAGAAAGGCTGCTGTACTTAAGCCTATTAAAGCCCCCCCACCCCCCTTAGTTGGCTCAGGATCACATGAGAACATATGTTGTATAATTTCATCAGCTGGCTGATTAATCCTGAACCGTGACGCGTTCGGATTAGAGATGAAGCCGTCAACTCGACAGGTGTGCTCTCTCACCTGCAGTGATCCCTCAGGTTTGAATCAGTCGTGATAATCCCATGTTAGGCTGTGGATTAGACTCTGGATTACTAACATTATTATAGGACGTTTACTCACAAATGTTTGATTTAACTGTGAATTTTATTTATAGTAGTTCAATGTTTTAAACATTTTGTCCACAAACTGTACTGGCAGTTGTTTGTAAAGATTGTTTATTAATTATCAGTGAATTTTCTGGCTTTTAGGAGGGTTTAGGATAAACTCATCAGTTCCTGTCTTTCTTTGCTGTACAGTTTATTTAGTTTAGTGTGTTTCCTGCTGGGAGGTGAGGAGCAGCACACAACATCAGACTCACTCTAAGTCACGTAGATTTTGGAAACATAGAGAAAATGTGTATAAATAAAGTCTAGTTAATTGTTGCATTGTATATTTTTAAAAGTGTAATTTAATAGGGCTGAACAATTCATTGAAATTTTATCTAAATCGAGATTTATGGCTTGCAGGAGGTGCAACGTTTGTTAAAGGAAAGTGTGTAAAAATATCATTTTAAATGAAATATTGTGTTGCTGCAGAGACGTCGTGGCCCAAGCCCAAAACCTGGAGTTAATGTGAGAATCTGGGACCTGAGAATATGTCCTCTTACTGTTTAAAAAGCGATGTAAGGGCTCCAGATCCCCTGCGAGGGGTCAGAGGTCAGGACAGGAAGCTTTCCCTCCATCTGTTCTGCAGCAGGACGCTGAGCGTGAAGCCCGGCAGCCTTCAGATGTTTGAGCTGGCGGCGGCTGGATGCGGCGCTGCCCGCTGAGGTTTTCAGACGTCAGATTGGACGGGGACTGCGGGGCTTTGTTGTCTTCAGGCCAATTCACACCTGAGGTCCCTGCAGGAAGATCAGACTGCAGCCACGCTGACGTTCATGCTTCCTCTGAGGCGGCACGTGTGAAACAAGCAGATCTTTACTGTTTTTACTGACGTTGGATTCAGAGTTGGTCTGAGTCGCTCCAGAGCCGCGCTGTTAAAGCACGTTACATCTGGGTTTATGAGATGTATACCTGGTCTTTAATATATGCCTGGGCTGGTAGTTAATATGCCTGGGCTGGTAGTTAATATGCCTGGGCTGGTCGTTAATATGCCTGGGCTGGCCGTTAATATGCCTGGGCTGGCCGTTAATATGCCTGGGCTGCTAGTTAATATGTCTGGGCTGCTAGTTAACATGTCTGGGCTGCTAGTTAATATGCCTGGGCTGGTAGTTAATATGTCTGGGCTGGTAGTTAATATGTCTGGGCTGCTAGTTAATATGTCTGGGCTGCTAGTTAACATGTCTGGGCTGCTAGTTAATATGCCTGGGCTGGTAGTTAA
>NC_060155.1:29429833-29447968 GCF_021292245.1 Micropterus dolomieu | reverse complement strand
TTCACCCTGAGCTCTGCAGGCTCACTCTGAGCTCTGCAGGTTCACCCTGAGCTCTGCAGGTTCACCCTGAGCTCTGCAGGCTCACTCTGAGCTCTGCAGGTTCACCCTGAGCTCTGCAGGCTCACTCTGAGCTCTGCAGGTTCACCCTGAGCTCTGCAGGCTCACTCTGAGCTCTGCAGGTTCACTCTGAGCTCTGCAGGTTCACTCTGAGCTCTGCAGGCTCACTCTGAGCTCTGCAGGTTCACCCTGAGCTCTGCAGGCTCACTCTGAGCTCTGCAGGTTCACCCTGAGCTCTGCAGGCTCACTCTGAGGTCTGCAGGTTCACCCTGAGCTCTGCAGGTTCACCCTGAGCTCTGCAGGTTGGGCCCTGAGATCTTCTGACTCAGATTTAGGAGTTGTCATTTAGATGGAGCTGAAACACAGAACTACTTGATGTGTTAAAGCCCCAGAGACCAACTAGAACTACAAGGAAGGTCTTGAAGATAGATTTGGGATCGTCTACAAGGCGAGGACCCTAGATTAAGTCACAATGCAGAGCCCACCTTAGATTCTTGGGGCTTCTGAGGCCCCTGGGAGTCCAGGAGCCCTGGGGAAGTTGTTAATTGTTGTAATTTTGTTAATTATGTTGAATAATCGTCAGGATTATGGTGTTTTCAATAGAGCACGACCGATATGGGATTTTTAAGTCCGATACCAATTTCAATATTTGATTTTAAAATCCGATAGCCGAACATTTATGTTGAGACCTCACCAAGATACCAATTTAAAAATAAACTTTTATTGTTAGATATAGTACTTTGAACAAAAGTACAACAAAATATATTAGATTTGATAAAAAAAAGAGTCGAATGTATAAAACATTTCTAAATTATCTAATGTTCATTATAGTAGTACTCTATAATTTATAATAAATTAAATAGTATGTATTGTGGGGGCCAGTGAAACAGAAAGTATAAAAAATACCAATATAGTACTACTTCTAAAAATAATAATAATACACTACATCATCTGTCATGTCATTTCTATCATAATGTTAAATCATCAATAATGATAAACAGGGCTCTCCTACATACTCCTACAAATACTTACTTACATACATATATATATATATATATATATGACACATACCAGCCCTTGCGAGGTGGTATGTGTCATCCTCCAGCTCGGGTCCTGGGAGTCTAAGGGTTCTGCTCAGTATCTTAGCTGTTACTAGGACTGCACTCTTCTGGACAGAGACCTCTGATGTTTTACCTGGAATCTGCTGGAGCCACTCTCCCAGTTTGGGGGTCCCCGGTGCTCCGATCACCACTGGCACCACTGTTGCTCTTACTTTTCACATCTTTTCTAGCTCCTCTTTCAGCCCTTGGTATTTCTCGTGTTCCTTCTTCTTGATGTTGCTGTCGCTTGGGATCACTCTATCACTGCAGCCTTCTTCTGCTGTTTGTCGATCAACACGATGTCTGGTTGGTCAGCCATCACCAGTTTGTCAGTCTGGATCTTGTTCTAGTTTATCACCTGCACTCTGTTAGTCCAATCCAGTGCTACAGAAGCGATTTCCTAACCACCTTCTGGTACTATGATACAGTAACGCAGAGGAAACGCTGCCCTTGAATTAATCTAATACTATATGTCTACAACGAGGACCTAATTTAGCAATAGGCAGCGTTAAAAGAACGTACTGTACAGAGTGTCCGCGGGGTCTTAAAAAGTCTTAAAAGGTAATAAATCAATTTTGCTAAAATTAAGGCCATTAAAAAGTCTTGATCGCCATTTAACAGGGTATTAAATTTTGTAGATATTTTAGTCAACATCCTTTTTGTCCAAAGAGTTTGTTTGATAAAAGTGTGGGTGAACGTATTTATTTATAATTTTGCATAGCCAAATGTACTGGACAGGCAGAACGTAGCGAGTTATTATTTTGAGTAACGTTAGGCGCAGGGATCTAGGATCTACCTTGCAAGCCTTTCATTCTCATACGTCCCTAAAAATAGATCCGTGTGAACCAGAAAACTGATTTACAAGCACAACCGACCGTAACCTTCCACCACGCCAGATCCCCAATGCTAATTGTTCAAAACATGGTCGGACTGAGCTCTGTGGCCGCTTGAACATCCACGTTACTCAAAAACAAGAGCAAGATGCGCCGTCAGCAGGTGAAGACAGCAGAAAACAGGGAGAATATAAGCAGCATATTGGTTTGGCTAACGTTAGCTTGCTATTTAGCTACATCTGTGCCTTTTTATTGAAACACGTTCAACTTTTCGTAAAGCCGATGCGCTTGTCATCATCACTTTCGTGAACAGATTAATCACAGCCTGGACGGAGCGGGATTTAAAAAAAAAAAAAGTTTGATGTGCTACAGCAAACTTTGCAAATGTTGAAAAAAACACAAAAAGCGTGTTTAGTTTTACAGTCTCAAAATCTCTTTATAGTAAATGTAAGTTAAAGGTGGGCTGTGTGGTCTTTAGTGGCTTCTAGCAGGAAGGTTTCAGATTGCAACCAACAGCATACGCTTTACATATTTGTGACTGAAAATAAGTTACAACTATGTCGGGTAGTTATCAACTAGCTGGCGTTTGCAGGCAAGCTAACGTTATCTAGTTTGAACCAACTAAAACACAAAATGATCAATAAATCTTGAAGAACTGAATTGAAAGATCTCTGCGAGTGCTTTTTCATTTAGTGGTGAGTAGCAAACCTCCAAATTGAGGACAGTAAGAAGAAGAAAATGAGTAAAGGAGTCTGCTTAACCTAGTCCCTAACCTACACTAAAGACTGTAAAGAAGTAAACAGCTGCACATCCTGCCGACCACATCTACATCTGATATCAGCTGCTGCTGCGCCACACAAGCGTTTAATTGTTCTAATGAAACACAGTGATTGATCAGTGACACGAGATGTGAATTGGAAATAAAACTGTTCAGAGTGCTATAGAATATCAGAAGATGAAACCAACGGAAAGCCAAGCTTGTGATGATAAACTTGCAACTGTGACGAACTTGTCTGAGGCCGCAGCCGACATGGAAAATCAGGCACAGACTAGACTGGTGCAGGAAAAAAAGAGGCATTCCTTCTTTTTCTTTCGGTGTGTTGCTTGCGTGTTTGGTCTGGTTACAAAAAGGATCAAATGCATTACTCTTGTGACTGGACACGTTTCGATACTACTCGATACCAATCCCTAATATAAATTTCTTCTTTTGTAAATATCTTAAAAGTAGTTTTGACAAACAGTATTCAAGATTTTCAGGATATACTGTACTGTCGTTTCAGCGGGTCATAGCTCTAGTTTCAGATGTTGGCAGTTGAATAATGACTTGTAATATTTATTTTGAGGTGTATATACTTAAGGATTACTTACACACGCTGCATCAAATGGAGATATTTAATTTAAAATATCATTTACATATTAAATAGGTTGCTCTGTATGGCCATAGGCACATGGCACGTTACTTTAATGAAGCTAATTTTAAGTTTGAATACACATGGGAAAATATGGGAAAAGGACTGTTGAAGAAATATGTTGTCAGTTTCAACTGTTGGTGTTTGTATGTGGATGTTTTTATTGGAATGTGGATCTTTCAGATCATTTTGAGAAGTGCCTATGATAATTATCTATGTTTTGTCATGTGTCATGTAGTATGGGCCACTGGCCTTGGTCTTGACTCTGCCTTGCCCACCATTGGTCTTAGACTTCACTTGGTCTAAAACCCTCAATGTCTTGGTCTTGAGACACATTGGTCTTGGTTTTGACTTGGTCTCGGTTTGGGTGGTCTTGACTACCCTAATTGGCACAAAGTCAAACATATTTTTAGTTGGTGTTGAACTCAACAATTTTGTCCCTAGTCTCCGATCCCGTTTGTGAGATTCATTGACAAGATCACAAGGTGCAGCTGAGGTGAGGAGAGTCTCCGGTTTGGGAACCTCAGAATTGCATCCCTGCTTTCTACAGATGAAGTGGTTTTGTTGACTTCATCAGACCGTGACCTTCAGTACGTACTGGGCTGTTCTGCAACTTCTTCAGAGTGTGAAGCGGTTGGGATGACGGTTAGCAGGGTAGCCATGGCTCTGCTGGAACATATCTTACTGATATCTTACCAGTATACTGGTATTTTGGGATGTTGGTCACAAGTTATTGAAAAATGGAGGCTGAGGTGCGTAAATGGGTGCAGCATCAGCAGTAATGCAGGCTGTACCGGACCGTTGTGATGAAGAGGGAGCTGAGCTGGAAAACAAAGCTTCTGATTTACCAGTCGACCCTTGTTCCAGCCGTCACCTAAGGTCATGAGGTGTGGGTTGGGGCCGAAAGAATGAGAGTGCGGATACAGACTTAGAGACAGGGTGAGGAGTTCGGACATCTGTTCAGGGTGCCTCCCGGGCACCTTCCTTTGGTGGTCTTCCGGGTATGCCCAACTGGGAGGAGATCCTGGGGTAGACCCAGAACTTGCTGGAAGATATCTCATCTTGCCTGGGAATGCCTTGGGATCCCCCTGGAGGAGCTGGAAAGTTTCGCTGGGTAGAAGGATGTCTGGAACACACTGCAACAAGAAACTGAAGGAGCCACAGGGTGGAATCAAACCAGAGCACTCATCCCAGGCTACCAAGCTACCGGGCTCCCAATCACTTAATGACAGAAAATTCATTAGCATTAGAGTTATCGTAAACTTATCCAAGGAAGGTTAAGGGTAACTGGACGTGGTTGAAGATACTCACTCAAGGACAGTTCTCGCTCTGAAATCTTGCGAGAGGCGAGATGTTGCCTGAAGACACCGTTGGAAAGGTGAGTCAGAGCTGGAGAGAGGAGTTTGTTTTGTTGGAATAAAGTTAGGAAATAAAGTCTTGCTAGCAGCTCCTCTACGAAGGCAACAAACTCCTCTCCCTCGTTTCCACCGACGTCTTCCTGCAACAGCTAACCTCTGGCGAGATGTCAGAGCGAGACTTCAGTTTCCTGTTAAAAACAAAGGGGGTCACCTGGAGTCCCTCGTAGAGATCCTTTCCTTGATGTTGTCCTGATATATCTCATACCATTTACACCTGATAGAACAGTCTGATCCTGTCAGTGGTAACAAGAAGCAATTTTTGTGGACACCATTTTGATGAAGGAATACTTTGCAGCCGGTTCAGCTGGCAGCGATTCAAAACGTTCTGTACTCACAAGTCATTTTAACACCTACATGTGTAAAAATAGGTCCCAGGTTTAAAAAAAACAAATTTAATGAACCTTTTACATTGCTGTTCTTAAGGTTTTTCTACCCAGCATTGTCCTTCTTATTCAGAGATCTATACACATGCATCATAGTCATTGTCTCTGTTGTTGTCATTGACACTAGGTGTAAATGTGGCCTGAGGTTCAGGTTGATCACATATCATGTTGATCATGTTACCTGTAGTTTGATTTAGTTTGCATGCTAAGATTATTAGATTTTTGGACCATTTCTTGTGTGAAGACAGAAGTACTTCACAGTATGAAATGGGAACAACACAGGTGTGTTTTCTTAACAAATGATCATAAGTTTGGAATGAATCTCAACCTGACAAACTGGAATGAAGCTCCTCCACTCACCTGACTTACCGGAGAAACACCAGGAAACAGGTTATTATTCTTCCTCACTGTGTCGAGGGACACAGCGTCAGACGATAAGACTTCTCACCTTCAGACCAAAACCAGCACTTCCACTGAGAATACTGGCCACTTCAACCTGCTGCAACAAACTGAATTTGCAAGAAAAATTAATCAAAGTTAAAGGAACCTTCAGGAACGTTAATAGAGGAGGGAGTTACTGACTGTTTCCTGTCGGAGCGTCTGCCTGCTGTGACTTCAGCTTCACTCAGAGACTAAATGGCTTCCAGATTAGAGGACGATCTCTGCTGTCCTGTCTGCCAGGACATCTTTAAAGATCCTGTCATCCTGTCATGTTGCCACAGCTTCTGTAAAGGCTGTCTGCAGAGCTGGTGGACAGAGAGAGGAAGTCAGGAGTGTCCAGTTTGTAAGAGGAGACATTCAAAGGAAATGCTGCCTCCTAACCGGGCGTTAAAGAACCTGTGTGAGAGTTTCCTACAGGAGAGAGATCAGAGAGCTTCAGAGGCTCTCTGCAGTCTGCACTCTGAGAAACTCAAACTCTTCTGTCTGGACCATCAGGAGCCAGTGTGTGTCGTCTGCAGAGATTCAGAAAAACACAGCAACCACAGATTCAGACCCGTCGATGAAGCTGCACGAAAACACAAGAAGGAACTTCAGGAAACTCTGGAGCCCTTAAAGGAGAAGTTAAAGGTTTGTGAACGAGTTAAAGTGGAGTTTGATCAAACAGCAGAACACATGAAGGTCCAGGCCCGACACACAGAGAGGCAGATTAAGGAGCAGTTTAAGAAGCTTCAGCAGTTTCTAGAGGAGGAAGAGGAGGCCAGGATGGCTGCACTATGGGAGGAAGAGGAGCAGAAGAGTCAGATGATGAAGGAGAAGATGGAGGCTCTGAGCAGAGAGATAGCAGCTCTTTCAGACACAGTCAGAGCCACAGAGGAGGAGCTGAGAGCTGAAGACGTCTCATTCCTGCTCAACTACAAGGCTGCAGTGGAAAGAGTCCAGCAGCGCCCCCTGCTGGATGATCCACAGCTGCCCTCAGGAGCTCTGATAGACCAGGCCAAACACCTGGGCAACCTGGCCTTCAACATCTGGAACAAGATGAAGGACATGGTCTCCTACACTCCTCTCATTCTGGACCCAAACACTGCTTTTCCATATCTCACCCTGTCTGAAGATCTGACCAGTGTGAGAGGAGGAAACGAACAGCAGCTTCCTGACAATCCAGAGAGGTTTGATTATCACTGGTCTGTCCTGGGCTCTGAGGGCTTTAACTCAGGGACTCACAGCTGGGATGTCGAGGTTAAAGACAGTACAGACTGGATACTGGGTGTGTTAGCAGAGTCTGTCCAGAGGAAGGGAGACATACTGTCTGGATTATGGAGTATATGGTTGTATAATAGTGAATACTCAGCAGTATCCCCTTCAGATCCATCCACTGTTCTCAGTGTTCAGAAGAAGCCCCAGAGGATCAGAGTGAATCTGGACTGGCAGGAAGGAAAGCTGTTGTTCTCTGATCCTGACACTAACGCACACATACACACCTTCACACACACTTTCACTGACAGGATGTTTCCATTTGTTAGCACTTTCGATAATCACCCACTGAAGGTTTTACCAGTGAAGGTCCGTGTAGACAACAGACATATATCGCAGAAGATGCCAACTCGAAATTTACCTGCCACCCGACCATACGTTCGTTACTTTCCGACTACGGCAATGCCAAAACCAACCATTTTACTCCCAGCTGCTCATCACTTTTCCACCCCGACTACAGCAATGCCAAAACCAACTGGGGGTAACCCAGCCATCCAACCCCAGTTTTATCCCTATCCCACCCAGACTATGGCATTGCCAGCACAATACATGCCCCTGCGTTACTCAGTGACCCCCAATGTCTCCCTATGGCCTCCCAAATCAAATCCAAATAACTAATGCCTCATTAAGAGCTCCTACTGGGTCTGCACTACCTAAACTCCATAATTCAAGCCTACGTTCGTTCTGGGTCAATGTGCTCCTCCAACGAATACCGCCTGGCTCTGCCATCCCTTCACACAAAGCGACCTCGGTCCCTGTTTTCATCTGTGACTCCACGATGGTGGAACGAGCGACGCCATCAGAGCAGGGGCGTCCCTCTCTGACTTCAAGAAGCTCCTGAAAACTCTGCAGCGAACATTTGTTGATGATTGCATGTTGTTCCTCCAATGTAAGTCACTTTGGATAAAACGTGTCTGCCAGATGAGTAAATGTAAATAGAAGATGACATGGGTTCACTTTGAGAACGACAGCAGCTTCAGATGGATTTTGGTGGTGGGCGTGGTCTGTGTGACCCTGTGGTTTTACTATCATTCACTGGTTATATCTTTGAAGTGAATTTCCTGTGTATTTGATCAGCAGGTTAAACTTGATCCTCATTGATTTGTTTATAGATGTGATGTTGGTGTGAAGCTGTTGTGTGTTTCTCTGCTGCAGCACTCAGTAGATTAAAACCTGGAAAATGTACGTGAAGTTGTGGAAAAGTCTTGGACTTTCACAGTAAACTAAGTTTGAGAAGCTTTTGGATAATTTTTCTGCTGAGTGAAATATCTCATTAATCTGTTTAAAAAAAACAGTTCTTTATTTTTGTCCTCCCTGGATCACTGATGTATTGTTACTATTTCTATTCTTTGAATCCGTATTTGTCTTTATGTTATGTGTATTTTGTATCATGGGTATAATTGGGTGTTTTGTTGTTTAAATGGTCTCACAGTAAAATGAATTAATTTGTCAGTTTTAAGTTTAAACCTGTTTTATCTGGACTAACTTTAGTCAAAGTGGCTCATATTAGAAGTGTATAACTAGCTGAGGAGACGTGACTCTGGGGCTTATGTATCAGGGGAAGACAGAAGAAAAGATACGTGAGTTTTGGAATGAGATTAATCAGCTCTGAAAAAGTGAGTCCTTCTAGGTTTGCACCCTGTTAGATACCACACGTGTAGGAAAGATATATATTTATAGTGTGTATATATATATATATATATATATATATTATATTTCTTTCCTATATTTTAACTTTTGTACTATTTATGTATTTTTTAAGATTCTCTTTTCTCTTTCATGTGTGATTTTCTGTATCCAAACTGTCAGAGCCCTGGGAACATTAATTTCATTTGCTGTAATTGTTGTGCATATGATAAATAAAGAACTTAAATTAGCATTCTTTCTTTTATAACAATAACAATAACTAGACCTGTTTGATAATGAAGATTTATTAAATGTGAATAGTTGCCATCAAATTATATAAGCATAGAATTTAAGTTTGCTTAGAAAAAAACAAGCTACAAAATGCATTTTTTTTTATTATTCAGAAAAGGCATGTATACAAAACATCCAGCTTCACTTACAAAACAAAATCCTTTCCCCAGTTTTTACTAGTGTACGTAGAAAGATTGCATCCAGCAGGTCTGGTGGGCTTTAACTCTTGTCCATTAAAGGAAATGAAAGATATTTATCCCACTTCTGCTTAAAACCCACCCTTAGCTTCATCTATCTCACATATCTTCCTCTCTTCTAGAGAGTGGGCGTGCATTTACAATCACTCTGAATTGGAAATGATCCGAAGTGACACACCACTTAACACCCAATGTTCTCTCAATCTTCGGCACACCCAAGGCTAAGTCTTGGTTTCTTACAGTTTCAGCGCACTCTTCCTTGGGTGAGGACCTCCTGGCGGTTGGAAATTAACTTGTGTATTTGATGCTTGCCAGCACTGTCTACCATTCAGTAGACACTGTCTATAAATGCTCCATATTTGCATAGCGTATTTCTAGTCTTTTCAACCACTCAAAGCACTTTTACACTACACAACTGGCAGTTCCGCCAGTGTGTGAATCAGGTTCAGTATCTTGCACAAGGACACTTCGACATGCAGCCTTAAGGAGCCGGGGATTGAAACACCGACCTTCCGATTAACGGACAACCCGCTCTAACTCCTGAGCCACAGCCGCCCACAGAGTACACTTGTTTGTTTGCCTGTACTCTCACATTGACCTTAAACTTTATTACCAGCTGATGACATCTACAGTGACAAACTTGTCTGAGACCGCAGCCAATATGGAATCGGATGTTAAAATCAGGCATGGACTAGACTGGTGCAGGCACATAAGTTAAAAAAGAGGCACTCCCTTCTCTTTCTTTTGGTGTTTTGCTTGCGTGTTTGGCTCTAAGTAGTCATGTTTTCCCCTGATCTGGTTACAAAAAGGATCAAATGCAATACTTGTGTGACTGGAGACGTTTCCATACTGGGCTATCTCAGTCGATACCTTAAAGGCATCGAATAGCGATACCCATTGCTAGTATTAACATCTTCTTTTGTAAATATCTTAAAGAAACAAACTGTATTCAAGATTTTTAAGATATACTGTATCTACTGTAGTTTTGGTGAGTCGTAGCTCTGGTTTTATTTTGACTTGTAATATTTATTTTGAGGTGTATATAATTTAGGGTTACCTACACACACTGCATCAAATGGAGATATATTCAATTTAAAATATCATTTACATATTAAATAGGGTGGATGAGACACATGACTTTGGTTTGAGAGACCCGGGTTCAATCCCCCACTGCAACCCATCCACCATTGTGTCCCTGAGCAAGACACTTAACCCCTAGTTGCTCCAGAGGCGTGCGACCTCTGACATGTATAGCAACTGCAAGTTGTTTTGGATAAAAGCGTCAGCTAAATGAGTAAATGTAATGTAAATTTAAATAAGTTGCTCTGTATGGCTGTAGGTACATGGCACGTTACTTTAATGGAGCTGATTTTGAGTTTGAATACACATGGGAAAACATGGAAGTGTAGAAGAAATATGTTAAGTTGATTTCAGCCTAATGTTTGTATGTTGGTGTTTTTATGGGAATGTAGATCTTTGGGAAGCCTGGGTCACATACAGCGTCCACTTAAGGGTGCTGGAGCGCTTCCACATTAGGCTGTCTGCAGCGAATAATGGAAACCACGTGGCGTGACCGTGCACCTCCATATTGAAATTCTTGCAGGGACAAACTGCAATACCATAGAGTCCATACAGTCACTGAACATCAACTGCGCTGGCTTGGGCACATAATCAGAATGCCTCAACAACGCCTGCCACGTCAAGGCCTGTATGGACAGCTTCATCTGGGTCGCCGGTCTGCAGGTGATTTGAAGAAGCGGTAGAAAGACCAGCTAAAAACATCACTAAAGAAATGTTGGATGACCCCTTAAGACTGGAGCAAGCAGCCATCCACTGTTCCAACTGGCGGGAGGTCTGCAACAAAGGGATAAAACAGCTTGAAATGAAGATAAATGTGAGAAAACAGAAAAGACAAAGAGACACACGGCCGTGCCTGCCCCCACTAACACAGACTTTATATGCCCAATGTGGAATAAAACTTGTGAATCAAGAACTGGACTCTTTAGTCATCAAAGAAAACGCCGGTAATGAGGAGGGATGTCATCATCGGACCCAATGGACTACCAGCAAGCAAGGATCTGATCTGATTCAGATCAGTTTGAGAAGTGCCTATGATCATGATACATGTTTTATCATGTGCCATGTAGTATGGGGCACTGGTCTTAGTCTTGGCCCTGTCTTGCCCTTCCTTGGTCTTGGACTTGACTTGCTCGCAGACCCTCAAAGTCTTGGTCTTGTCTCGGTCTTGATACACTCTGGTTTTGGTTGTGACTTGGTTTCGGTGGTCTTGACTACAACACTACTTGGCAAAAAGTCAAATGCATTTTCAGTGGGTCTCTGCCAAGGTTGTCCCTTGTCTCCGATCCTGTTTGTGAGATTCATGGATAAGATCACAAGGTGCAGCCAAATTGACGAGAGTCTCCAGTTTCATAATTGTGTCCATGCTTTTTACAGATGAATTGGTTCTGTTGACTTCATCAGCTGAGTGTGAAGTGATTGGGATGAGGGTTAGCACTTCCAAGTCTGAAGCCATGGCTCTGCTGGAACATATCTTACCGATATCTTACCACTACTGTACTGGTATTTTGGGATGTTGTTCACAAGTTATGGCAAAATGGAGCCTGAGGTGGGCAGGTAAACGGGTGCAACATCAGCAGGACCGTTGTGATGAAGAGGGAGCTGAGCTGGAAAACAAAGCTTCTGATTTACCAGTCGACCCATGTTCCAGCCGTCACCTAAGGTCATGAGGTGTGGGTTGGGGCCGAAAGAATGAGAGTGCGGATACAAGCAGCTGAAATGAGTTTCCTCCGTAGGGTGGCTGGGCTCAGACTTAGAGACAGGGTGAGGAGTTTGGACATCTGTTCAGGGTGCCTCCCGGGCACCTTCCTTTGGTGGTCTTCCGGGTATGCCCAACTGGGAGGAGATCCTGGGGTAGACCCAGACCTTGCTGGAAGATATCTCATCTTGCCTGGGAATGCCTTGGGATCCCCCTGGAGGAGCTGGAAATTTTCGCTGGGTAGAAGGATGTCTGGAACACTCTGCAACAAGAAACTGAAGGAGCCACAGGGTGGAATCAAACCAGAGGACTCATCCCAGGCTACCAAGCTTATCCAGGAAGGTTAAGGGTAACTGGACGTGGTTGAAGAAACTAACTCAAGGACAGTTCTCGCTCTGAAATCTTGTAAGAGCCGAGATGTTGCTGGAAGACGGTCCAGAGCTGGAGAGAGGAGATTGTTGGAGTAACGGTAGGAAATAAAGTCTTGCTAGCAGCTCCTCTACATACATAACAAACTCAACAAGAAGCACTTTTTGTGGGCGCCATTTTGATGATGGAATACGTTGCAGCCTGTTCAGCTGCTGGCTGAAGCATCTACTGCACGGATTCAGAACTTTTTGTACCTACGAGTCATTTTCACACCAACATATGTGAAAATAGGGCCCAGGTTTAAAAATACCAAATGTAATGAGTCTGTTATATTGATGCTGTTGTTAAAGCGTGGCCTTGCTTATTCAGAGATCTACACACATGCATCATAGACAGTAGACAGATAGTCATCATCTCTGTTGTTGTTGTTGATACCAGGTGTAAATGTGCTCTGAGTTTCAGGTGGATCAAAGAGATGACAGGTGTTACCTGTAGTTTGATTTTAGTTTGCATGCTAAGATTATTAGAGTTTTGGACCATTTTTGTGGGAATGATTACAAACTCAAAGGCAGAGGTACTTCACAGTATCTAATGGGAACAACACAAGTGTGTTTTATTTACAAAGGATCATCAGCGTGGAATAAAATGCAACCTGACAAACTGGAATGAAGCTCCGCCCCTCACCTGACTCACACCAGGAAACAGTTTATTATTCTGCCTCACTGAGAAGAGACACAGTCAAATGGTAAGACTGACCTTCGGACCAAAACCAGCACTTTCACTGAGAGAGGGGATACTGGGATATGACCAATTCAACCTGTTGCAACAAACTGAGTTTACAAGAACAAAAAAATAATCAAAGTTAAAGGAACAGGGACATTACTAAAGGAGTGATTGTTTCCTGTCGGAGCGTCTGCTGCTGTGACTTCAGCTTCACTCAGAGACTAAATGGCTTCCAGATTAGAGGACGATCTCTGCTGTCCTGTCTGCCAGGACATCTTTAAAGATCCTGTCATCCTGTCATGTTGCCACAGCTTCTGTAAAGGCTGTCTGCAGAGCTGGTGGACAGAGAGAGGAAGTCAGGAGTGTCCAGTTTGTAAGAAAAGACGTTTATATGACTTCATACCTCCTAACCGGGCGTTAAAGAACCTGTGTGAGAGTTTCCTACAGGAGAGAGATCAGAGAGCTTCAGAGGCTCTCTGCAGTCTGCACTCTGAGAAACTCAAACTCTTCTGTCTGGACCATCAGCAGCCATTTTGTGTCGTCTGCAGAGGTTCAGAAAAACACAGCAACCACAGATTCAGACCCGTCGATGAAGCTGCACGACAACACAAGAAGGAACTTGAGGAAACTCTGGAGCCCTTAAAGGAGAAGTTAAAGGTTTGTGAACAAGTTAAAGTGAAGTTTGATCAAACAGCAGAACACATGAAGGTCCAGGCCCGACACACAGAGAGGCAGATTAAGGAGCAGTTTAAGAAGCTTCAGCAGTTTCTAGAGGAGGAAGAGGAGGTCAGGATGGCTGCACTGAGGGAGGAAGAGGAGCAGAAGAGTCAGATGATGAAGGAGAAGATGGAGGCTCTGAGCAGAGAGATAGCAGCTCTTTCAGACACAGTCAGAGCCACAGAGGAGGAGCTGAGAGCTGAAGACGTCTCATTCCTGCTCAACTACAAGGCTGCAGTGGAAAGAGTCCAGCAGCGCCCCCTGCTGGATGATCCACAGCTGCCCTCAGGAGCTCTGATAGACCAGGCCAAACACCTGGGCAACCTGGCCTTCA
The DNA here is from genome assembly GCF_021292245.1 of Micropterus dolomieu. Classification (NCBI taxonomy): domain Eukaryota; kingdom Metazoa; phylum Chordata; class Actinopteri; order Centrarchiformes; family Centrarchidae; genus Micropterus; species Micropterus dolomieu. The sequence goes on along the minus strand of NC_060155.1, from coordinate 29,434,043 downwards.
ACATCTGGAACAAGATGAAGGACACGGTCTCCTACACTCCTCTCATTCTGGACCCAAACACTGCTGATCCAAGACTCGTCCTGTCTGAAGATCTGACCAGTGTGAGAGAAGGAGAGAGACAGCAGCTTCCTGACAATCCAGACAGGTTAAAAGTCTTCTCTGTCCTGGGCTCTGAGGGCTTTAACTCAGGGACTCACAGCTGGGATGTCGAGGTTGGAAACAGTACAGGCTGGGACCTGGGTGTGTTAGCAGAGTCTGTCCTGAGGAAGGGAGACATACGATCTGGATTATGGAGTATATTGTTATATAAAGGTAAATATTCAGCAGGGTCTCCATCAGCTCCATCCACTGATCTCAGAGTGCAGAAGAAGCCCCAGAGGATCAGAGTGAATCTGGACTGGAACAGAGGAAAGCTGTCGTTCTCTGATCCTGATACTAACACACACATACACACCTTCACACACACTTTCACTGACAGGATGTTTCCATTGATTAGAAGTTGGGATAAAATCGTTCTGACTGTTTTACCAGCGAAGCTCTGTGTGACTGTAGAACAACAGAAATAGAAGATGGCACTGGTGGTGGCCTCTGTGACTCTGTGCTTCTATGACTGGATCGGTGATTGCTTGTTTTCTGTGTTGATCCTGATCGATTTGTTTATAGATGTGGTGTTTGTAGGTGTGAAGTATTCACATTATCTGTCGTGTGTTTCTGTGCTGCTGCACTCAGTAGATTAAAAACTCTACTGAAAAATGTACGTGAAGTTGTGGAAAAGTCTTGGACTTGAAAATTTTAATATGAAGAGTAAAATACCTCATTAGGTTGCTTGAAGGACTTATTTTTCTTTCTTATCGTCTTCTCTGGATCGCTGATGTATTTCTATTCGTTGAATTCATGTGTCTACATGTTGTGTGTATTTTTGCATGTTGTGTATTTTGTGTCATGGGAATTATTGGGTGTTGTTAAAATGAAATGCACTGCAGAATGTTCTGTTAGAGTTTAAACCTGTTTTATCTGGAACAAATCAGGTGGCTTATTATCAGTCGGGAGAGAAAACCAGAGTGAAAAATTCCAGGGAAAGTTGTTCAGATTATTAGAATATAACTGCCTGAGGACACGTGTGATGCCGGGACTTGTGTATCACTTGAAAAAGGACATTTTCACTGTATTTGTGATAAAATGAGTTTTACAGGGAGATTAAAGAGCTCTGGAGAAGTGAGTCATTGTAGGTTTACACCCTGATAAATAAACATGTGTAGGAAACATATAGAGATATATTTACAGTATATATAAAATTCCTTTCCTACATTTTAACTTTTGCACTTCAGCATTGCCAGAACCTAAGAACAAGAATTTAATTTGCTGTAATTGTTGTGCATGTGATAAATGAAGAACTTAAGGGAGCATTATTTAATTTTTATTCATTAAAAAAAAAAAACTTTTTGAAAGTGAAGATTTATTTGATGTGAATAGTTATAGTTGAGATTTATAATATATTCTATAATCATAGAATTTATGTTTGCTTAGAAAAAACACATGTTACAAAATAAATTTATATTATAGTTATAGTCTAATGCCGCCCTACCCCATAGCCCATTCATATGAAGAATACGGGAGATAGTTGTCACATGTACCACACAGCCAGCACTTGCCAGAAATTCCTGCAGTTCCTTTAATGTTGCTGTAGGCCTCTTGGAAGCCTCCATGACCACTTTTCTTTTCGTCTTTCCATCAATTTTGGAGGGACGTCAAGTTCTTGGTAAAGTCACAGTTGTGCCATATTTTCTCCACTTGATGACTGTCTTCACTGTGTTCCGTGGTATATGTCATGCTTTGGAAATTCTTCTGTACCCGTCTCCTGACTTATGTCTTTCAACAATGAGATCTCTCTGATGCTTTGAAAGCTCTCTGCGGACCGTGGCTTTTGCTCAGAGATGCAACTAAGAAAATATCAGGAAAATCCTCCTAGAACTGCTGAACTTTATTTGTGATTAATCAGAGTCACTTTAAATGATGGCAGGTGTGTAATGACTTCTCGTTAACCTGAGTTTGAATGTGATTGGTTAATTCTGAACACAGCCACATCCCCAGTTATAAGAGGGTGTGCACACTTATCCAACCAGGTTATTGTCAGGTTTTTATTTTTCATTTTTCCCCTTCGAAGATTTCAGTTTGTTTATCTATTGAATTGTTCACATTATAGGTCACATTAAAGGTGGAAAAAGTTCTGACATGATTTATCTTTGTCTCATTATTTTACATCATAAGAACCTGGCATTTTTTAACAGGGGTGTGTAGACTTTTTCTATCCACTGTACGTCACCTAAGGTTACACAGAGGGTGAGATTAGTATATAAAACACTGAAATCCCTACAAACAAACAACAAATACAAGATCAATACAAAACACAATACTCCCAGAGGCATTTAGTGTGTATAATTTCATCTTCTTGGAAAGGAGGGAGGTTAACTGTGTAATATTCACAAACAAAAGTACTATGTTATTAGACATGATTATAGCATCGCCTATTGAATAATGTCGTAATTGCAAAAACAAGACATTCCCAAAACATTACCACATTTTTGGTGACATGTTATTACAACATTGGCCAGAATATTACAATACTGGGAAATTATTACATTATTGAGTTCTGCAAAAATACGGAAAAAAAGACGAGTTGTGTGTCTTTTAGGCGACTTTATAAAATGTGCTGCTGCTGGAGAAAGTGGAGTAGACGGGCGGGGGAGACAGAGAGAGGCGGGGCACGCCGGTGTGTTTACCTGAGGTGGAGGCTTCTCGTGTGTGGGGAGAAGAGGAAGCATATTTAAAATGTATAATTATAATGTTCGTGGTGATTAAAACCTGCTTTCCCATCAGGCCAACCCTAACACACATGCGTCATAGTCATCGTCTCTGTTGTTGTTGTTGATACCAGGTGTAGACGTGGCCTGAGGTTCAGGTGGATCAAAGAGATGACAAGTGTTACCTGGAGTTTGATTTTAGTTTGAATGCTGAGATGATTTGACTTTTGGAGCATTTCTTGTGTGAATGAGTACAAACTCAAAACAGAGACAGAAGTTCTTCACAGTATCTAATGGGGACAACATGTTGTCTTAACAAATGATTGTGAGTGTGAAATTAAACTCAACCTGACAAACTGGAATGAAGCTCCGCCCCTCACCTGACTCACCTGAGCCAAACCAGGAAACAGTTTATTATCCTCCCTCACTGAGACGAGACACACAGTCAGATAGTAAGACTGACCTTCGGACCAAAACCAGCACTTCCACTGAGAGAGGGGACACTGGGAATACTGGAGTATGACCACTTCTACCTACTGCAGCAAACTGAGTTTGACAAGAACAAAGACTCAAAGTTCATGTAACTTTCAGGAACATTACTGAAGGAGGGAGTGGCTGACTGTTTCCTGTCTGAGCGTCTGCCTGCTGTGACTTCAGCTTCACTCAGAGACTAAATGGCTTCCAGATTAGAGGACGATCTCTGCTGTCCTGTCTGCCAGGACATCTTTAAAGATCCTGTCATCCTGTCATGTTGCCACAGCTTCTGTAAAGGCTGTCTGCAGAGCTGGTGGACAGAGAGAGGAAGTCAGGAGTGTCCAGTTTGTAAGAAAAGACGTTCTAATGACTGGTTACCTCCTAACCAGGCTTTAAAGAACCTGTGTGACAGTTTCCTACAGGAGAGAGATCAGAGAGCTTCAGAGGCTCTCTGCAGTCTGCACTCTGAGAAACTCAAACTCTTCTGTCTGGACCATCAGCAGGCAGTTTGTGACACCTGCAGAGGTTCAGAAAAACACAGCAACCACAGATTCAGACCCGTCGATGAAGCTGCACGACAACACAAGAAGGAACTTCAGGAAACTCTGGAGCCCTTAAAGGAGAAGTTAAAGGTTTGTGAACGAGTTAAAGTGAAGTTTGATCAAACAGCAGAACACATGAAGGTCCAGGCCCGACACACAGAGAGGCAGATTAAGGAGCAGTTTAAGAAGCTTCAGCAGTTTCTAGAGGAGGAAGAGGAGGCCAGGATGGCTGCACTGAGGGAGGAAGAGGAGCAGAAGAGTCAGATGATGAAGGAGAAGATGGAGGCTCTGAGCAGAGAGATAGCAGCTCTTTCAGACACAGTCAGAGCCACAGAGGAGGAGCTGAGAGCTGAAGACGTCTCATTCCTGCTCAACTACAAGGCTGCAGTGGAA
>NC_060155.1:29416427-29429733 GCF_021292245.1 Micropterus dolomieu | reverse complement strand
AGATTCAGACCCGTCGATGAAGCTGCACGACAACACAAGAAGGAACTTCAGGAAACTCTGGAGCCCTTAAAGGAGAAGTTAAAGGTTTGTGAACGAGTTAAAGTGAAGTTTGATCAAACAGCAGAACACATGAAGGTCCAGGCCCGACACACAGAGAGGCAGATTAAGGAGCAGTTTAAGAAGCTTCAGCAGTTTCTAGAGGAGGAAGAGGAGGCCAGGATGGCTGCACTGAGGGAGGAAGAGGAGCAGAAGAGTCAGATGATGAAGGAGAAGATGGAGGCTCTGAGCAGAGAGATAGCAGCTCTTTCAGACACAGTCAGAGCCACAGAGGAGGAGCTGAGAGCTGAAGACGTCTCATTCCTGCTCAACTACAAGGCTGCAGTGGAAAGAGTCCAGCAGCGCCCCCTGCTGGATGATCCACAGCTGCCCTCAGGAGCTCTGATAGACCAGGCCAAACACCTGGGCAACCTGGCCTTCAACATCTGGAACAAGATGAAGGACATGGTCTCCTACACTCCTCTGATCCTGGACCCAAACACTGCTGGTCCAGGATTCTTCCTGTCTGAAGATTTGACCAGTGTGAGACGAGGAGAGGAACAACGGCTTCCTGACAATCCAGAGAGGTTTGATGAATACTTCTCTGTTCTGGGCTCTGAGGGCTTTAACTCAGGGACTCACAGCTGGGATGTCGAGGTTGGAGACAGTAGATACTGGGAACTGGGTGTGTTAGCAGAGTCTGTCCTGAGGAAGGGAGACATACTGTCTGGATTATTGACAATAATGTTCAATAGAGGTAAATACTCAGCAGAATCACCACCAGCTCCACCCACTGATCTCAGTAAGCAGAAGAAGAAGCCCCAGAGGATCAGAGTGAATCTGGACTGGAACAGAGGAAAGCTGTCGTTCTCTGATCCTGATACTAACACACACATACACACCATCACACACACTTTCACTGACAGGATGTTTCCATTTGTTAGCACTTTGGATTATCGCCCACTGAAGGTTTTACCAGTGAAGGTCTGTGTGACTGTAGAACAGAAACAGAAAGACTGTAGAACAGCAGGTGGGTTTCGGTGGTGGTTGGGGTCTGTGTGACTCAGTGGTTCTACGATTGGATCATTGATTACTTGGTTTAAAGTGAATTTTCTGTGTTGATCCTGATCGATTTGTTTATAGATGTGGTGTTTGTAGGTGTGAAGTATTCACATTATCTGTCGTGTGTTTCTGTGCTGCTGCACTCAGTAGATTAAAAACTCTACTGAAAAATGTATGTGAAGTTGTGGAAAAGTCTTGGACTTGAACAGTAAACTAAGTTTGAGAAGCTTTTGAAAAAAATAATTAAATATGAAGAGTAAAATATCTCGAGTTTGTTTGAAGGACTTATTTTTCGTTATTGTCGTCCTCTCTGATCACTGATGTATTTCTACTATTTCTATTCTTTGAATTCATAAGTAAATTCATGTTGATGCGTGTTTTCAGTGAATGGTAATTATTAAGTGCTTTGTTGTTAAAATGAAATGCACTGCAGAATGTTCTGTTAGAGTTGAAGTTTAAACCTGTTTTATCTTAACGTAGGTGGTTTATTATCAGTCGGGAGAGAAAACCAGAACAAACTCCATTGAAAGTTGGTCAGATTATTAGAATATAACGGGCTTGTGCAAGTTTGGACAGAAGGAAGGACCTTTTTCACTGTGTTTGTGATAAAATAAGTTTTAGAGGGAGATGAAACGGCTCTGGAGAAGTGAGTCATTGTAGGTTTGCACCCTGACAAATATCACACATGTAGGAAACATATAGAGATATATTTACAGTATATATAAAATTTTTGCACTACTCATGTATTTTCTTAAATTCTCTGTTTTCTCTTTTACACGTGTGATTTTCTTTGTGCTGTTTGAGCATGGCTGGAACTTGAGAACAAGAAATTAATTTGCTGTAATTGTTGTGCATGCAATAAATGAAGAACTTAAGGGAGCGTTATTTAATTTTTATTAGTAATAAAAACTGTAAGTCTTTGAAAATGATTTATTTGATGTGAATAGTTTCAGTTGAGTTTTAAGATATAATATTTAATCATAGAATTTATGTTTGCTTAGAAAAAAATGATTGTAATAATAATGCCAATAATAATAATGTTTAAACATTTTGGAATGTGTTGGTTTTGTAAGTTGGTCGTTATTTTCAAATGGACAACACAATAATTATGTCTAATAACAGCACATTTTGTGGATATTATTCTATGCTGCCCTACCATTGAGAGGCAAATAGTCTTTTTCATCTAGTCCTGTATCTCCATATGATGCTACATGTGTTACTCTCTGTTCTTAGTTAAGCAGAGTGGAGGCAAAACAAAACAACAACAAATAAAACTGCATGTCCAAATGCTCATCATTCACTACAGACATCTTTCTTAACTTAAACACTGGAGTTTCTGCTCATCAGTTTATTCATTTCATAAAGTTTTACATACCACATGGTGGAAATGTTTTTTAGTCACATCCTTGAAGTGAGAGGCTGGCACTCTACTGACTGAGCTAACCAACCACTCTAACAGTTGGTTTTAAATTATCTGGCCCGACATCTAGTGGCTTAAAAAAGCGGCCCAATGCCAAAGTTATTTGCCGACCCCTGTCATATTACATTATAAGATAACTTGGGTGTGAAAACATTTCTTAAGAGCGACTCTCACCGCCTCTTTTGATCCCTAAACTACAATTAATCCTGACTTCCCAAAACAATTTACAATATGACTCTTCTCTGATGAATTTGGTCTTACCTTAGCTAAGTCAGCTAAGGTTACACAAAGGGTTAGATTAGTATATAATTTACTGAAAAAAACAGAATACTCCCAGAGGTATTTGGTGTGTATAATTTCATCTTTTTGGAAAGGAGGGAGGTTAAGTGTGTAATATTCAAAACAAAAGTACTATGTTATTAAACATGAATATAGCATTACTTATTGAATAATTTCTTAAATTCCCAAAACATTAACACAGTTTTGGTGACATGTTATTACAACATTGGCCAAAATATTACAATACTGGGAAATTATAACATTATTGGGTTCTGTAAAAATAAGTTTCTTTGCAGATGATGCGGTTCTGTTGGCTTTTTTGAGGTCTTGTTCATAAGTGATGGAAAAATGGAGCGTGAGATGGACAGGCGGGTTGGTGCGGCGTCAGCAGTAATGTAGACATTGTATCAGACCGTTGTGGTAAAGAGGGAGCTGAGCCAGAAGGCAAAGCTTTTAATTTACCAGTCGATCTATGGTCCAACCCCTACCTGTGGTCAAGAGCTGTGGGTAGTAACCAAAAGAACATTGTGGATCCAAGAAACTGAAATGAGTGTCCTTTGTAGGGTACAGGGCTTAGCCTTAGAGACGGGGTGAGGAGTTCGGACATCTGGAGGGAGCTCAGAGTAGATCCACTGCTTCTTCGTGTCGAAAGGAGTCGGCTGTGGTGGTTCTAGCTAGGGATGCACCAAAATGAAAATTCTCGGCCGAAGCCGAATATAATGAAAAACTTTCCCAAAAATGGAACAAGGTTTTTCACGTTTTTCATTTATTTTGCCAATTTTATTTTATTTTTTACCATTGCATAAATTAAATAATCAAAATGTACATTTTACTCAGTGATTCCCACAGCATAAAGAGATCATACAACCAAGTGTGAGAGTTAACTCGGTTCATAAAGACTGGGGCTATTAATATGTTGATTGTGTGTAAGCTTTACTTAAACTGGGACTGATAGGGTCAAACTATAGACTAAAAATATGGATGTAGTCTCTGTGACATCAGCCATATGTTCCTGGAGAGCCGTTGTGAAGGTCAATGTGGGCGGGGCCGGCCGTCGCTATCTTGGCAGTGCGTCACTTGGCCTAACTCCCTGATGACCTAAAATTACAACAACACAGATGACTATGACAACACCCAGAGAAGCCTGGGATGCCGCCCTTTTGGATCCTTCTCCGTGTATCCTCTAAACGTTCCTTAGAGTTCATCAGTCTCCTGGATCTTGCTTCGCCCAGTGAAGTCGGGTTTTGGTAAACTTGTAGGGTTCCTTTATGAACTGAGCTCACTTGGCCTTCTGATTCCTGAAGACCTTTCTGCCCTTCCACTGGTCAGATATTTTATGCATTCCTCAGCATTTGCTCTTCTGCTTATCTAGCGTCTCGATTTCTCTTCTCAGATGCACGATCCCTCTCTCCATTCTATTGGGGCTGTTTTCCAGGTGTTCCACTTCCACTCCTCTGTGCTCAAGGGTTCTCTGGCTAAATTAAAGACAATTGTCGTCCTGTCAAGTTTCCTCTCATCTCCAAAACTATGGATTATGGAAATGAGTAGTGCGTCTCAGGCACAGATTGAATGTCGATACCAGGTGTGAATGTGGCCGGAGGTTCAGGTTGATCATAATTCTTGTGTGAATGACTACAAAACCAAGACAGAGGTACTGTGCAGTATCTAACTGGTACAACATGTGTGTGTTATCTTAACAAATGATCATCAGTTTGGAATGAAGCATAACCTGACAAACTGCAATGGTGAAGTTCCGCCTCTCAGTTGAATCACTTGAGACAAACCAGGAAACAGGTTTCTTGTGTGAATGACTACAAAACCAAGACAGAGGTACTGTGCAGTATCTAACTGGTACAACATGTGTGTGTTATCTTAACAAATGATCATCAGTTTGGAATGAAGCATAACCTGACAAACTGCAATGGTGAAGTTCCGCCTCTCAGTTGAATCACTTGAGACAAACCAGGAAACAGGTTTCTTGTGTGAATGACTACAAAACCAAGACAGAGGTACTGTGCAGTATCTAACTGGTACAACATGTGTGTGTTATCTTAACAAATGATCATCAGTTTGGAATGAAGCATAACCTGACAAACTGCAATGGTGAAGTTCCGCCTCTCAGTTGAATCACTTGAGACAAACCAGGAAACAGGTTTCTTGTGTGAATGACTACAAAACCAAGACAGAGGTACTGTGCAGTATCTAACTGGTACAACATGTGTGTGTTATCTTAACAAATGATCATCAGTTTGGAATGAAGCATAACCTGACAAACTGCAATGGTGAAGTTCCGCCTCTCAGTTGAATCACTTGAGACAAACCAGGAAACAGGTTATTATTCTTCCTCATTGAAACGAGACACATTGAGAGTCAGACAAAACCACCACTTCCACTGAGAGAGGACAGCTACATGAGGGATTACTGGGAATACTGGTATTCTGGGATATGACCACTTCTACATGCTGCCACAAACTGAGTTTGACAAGAACAAAGACTCAAAGTGAAGGTAACTTTCAGGGCCGTTACTGAAGGAGGGAGTTACTGACTGTTTCCTGTCGGAGCGTCTGCTGCTGTGACTTCAGCTTCACTCAGAGACTAAATGGCTTCCAGATTAGAGGACGATCTCTGCTGTCCTGTCTGCCAGGACATCTTTAAAGATCCTGTCATCCTGTCATGTTGCCACAGCTTCTGTAAAGGCTGTCTGCAGAGCTGGTGGACAGAGAGAGGAAGTCAGGAGTGTCCAGTTTGTAAGAGGAGACATTCAAAGGAAATGCTGCCTCCTAACCGTGCTTTAAAGAACCTGTGTGAGAGTTTCCTACAGGAGAGAGATCAGAGAGCTTCAGAGGCTCTCTGCAGTCTGCACTCTGAGAAACTCAAACTCTTCTGTCTGGACCATCAGCAGCCAGTGTGTGTCGTCTGCAGAGACTCAGAAAAACACAGCAACCACAGATTCAGACCCGTCGATGAAGCTGCACGACAACACAAGAAGGAACTTCAGGAAACTCTGGAGCCCTTAAAGGAGAAGTTAAAGGTTTGTGAACAAGTTAAAGAGGAGTTTGATCAAACAGCAGAACACATGAAGGTCCAGGCCCGACACACAGAGAGGCAGATTAAGGAGCAGTTTAAGAAGCTTCAGCAGTTTCTAGAGGAGGAAGAGGAGGCCAGGATGGTGGCACTATGGGAGGAAGAGGAGCAGAAGAGTCAGATGATGAAGGAGAAGATGGAGGCTCTGAGCAGAGAGATAGCAGCTCTTTCAGACACAGTCAGAGCCACAGAGGAGGAGCTGAGAGCTGAAGACGTCTCATTCCTGCTCAACTACAAGGCTGCAGTGGAAAGAGTCCAGCAGCGCCCCCTGCTGGATGATCCACAGCTGCCCTCAGGAGCTCTGATAGACCAGGCCAAACACCTGGGCAACCTGGCCTTCAACATCTGGAACAAGATGAAGGACATGGTCTCCTACACTCCTCTCATTCTGGACCCAAACACTGCTTTTCCATATCTCACCCTGTCTGAAGATCTGACCAGTGTGAGAGGAGGAAACGAACAGCAGCTTCCTGACAATCCAGAGAGGTTTGTATACAGCTGGTCTGTCCTGGGCTCTGAGGGCTTTAACTCAGGGACTCACAGCTGGGATGTCGAGGTTGGAGACAGTACAGGCTGGATACTGGGTGTGTTAGCAGAGTCTGTCCAGAGGAAGAGTGACATACTGTCTGGATTATGGAGTATGTGGTCGTATAATAGTGAATACTCAGCAGTATCCCCTTCAGATCCATCCACTGATCTCAGAGTTCAGAAGAAGCCCCAGAGGATCAGAGTGAATCTGGACTGGAACAGAGGAAAGCTGTTGTTCTCTGATCCTGACACTAACGCACACATACACACCTTCACACACACTTTCACTGACAGGATGTTTCCATATCTCAGCACTTGGCATGATCGCCCACTGAAGGTTTTACCAGTGAAGGTCTGTGTGACTGTAGAACAGAAACAGAAGGTGGGTTTGAGACCCTGTGGTTTACGATTGGATCATTGATTATATATTTAAAGTGAATTTTCTGTGTATTAGATCGGCTGCTAAAACTTGAATGCTGATTGATTTGTTTATAGAACTGAAGTTGACAGACGTGAGGCTTTTACATTGTCAACCGTCATGTGTTTCTGTGCTGCTGCACTCAGTAGATTAAAACTTCTCATCTCAGGGCTTCCAATACCAACGCTTTCAGACAGAGTGACAAAGCGTAGTTATTTGATGCTAAAGGTAGGCTACCCTTTAGCATCTGTGTGAGTCGGCCCTTGATGCGTCTCATGCAGAACGGAAGTGCTACCATAACCATCGCCATAAAAGCGTCGGTAATGGCGCGCTGAGATGAGAATGCGTTGATATTTTCCTAAACCTAACCAAACTGCGACGTTTCACAATGTTTCTAACCAGATGTTGCATGTTTAGTCTTGCTTAATTGATTGTGGAGGCCTACATGTACAACAGCGAGGCTTAAAATGTGACGACGAGGGGTCTTGACAAAGCGTGACGCCCTAGGATGAAAATTGGTTGAAAAACAAAATAGATGAAGAGTGACAGGCATGTATCTCATTAGTCTGTTTGCTATTTCTATTATTTGAAGCCATACGTGCCTTAATGTTATGTGTATTATTGTATGCTGATGTGTATTTTGTGTCATGGGTACTATAGGTTATTTCGTTGTTTAAATGGTCTCCGTAAAATAAATAAATTTGTCAGCAGCATAGTTCCAGTTTAGAGTTTAAAGTTTCAACCTTTGTTATTTGGAACAAATGTGGTGGTTTATTATCAGAAAACCAGATTGACTAACTTCAGTAAAAGTGGCACAGTACGCTGGGACATTTGTATCATGTGTGGACAGAAGAAAAGACCTTTTTCACTGTGTTTGTAATAAAGTAAGTTTTAGAGGGAGATTAAATAGCTCTGGAGAAGTGAGTCATTTGAGATTAACACCCTGATAAATATCTCACATGTAGAACAGATGGAGTATTTACAGTATATATTAGGGCTCGGTATTGATAAGGACCTCACGATAAGATTATATCACGATATATATTACGATGTCTACATATTGCGATGCACTGCAATATTCACACAAATGATTCACTGAAATCTTTTAAAAATAGAGCTGAAAATACAACTTGCTAGTCTATTAAGATTAATCTGCACATCACATAATATTGATAACTCATCCTGTTAAGTGAGTTCGCAAGTTTGTTGTTTTCCCTGAATACTTTACTGTAGTATATCAAAACAAGCAAATGGCATTTGTTTTATCTAAATCATTGTTATGTTTTTAAACTAGGTCAAAGGTTTGAAAGCTTTGAAATATGAAGTCACTGCATTAATAATTTCTGCGTTTGAAGTATTGGCAGCCAGCCCACAGTGACATTTTAAATCAGTTAAAAACTTGAACAATTAATTGATGATTGAACTATATTCTTAATTTCATATATCCATTCCCTGTCTTATAATATAAAAATCACAGTGTTCAGGTGTATCGTTTTTTTTTTTTGTACAGCAGTTGTGTACTGTATATATTTATTTCCTACATTTTTACTTTTGCAATATTAAAGTCTTTGTCTTAGGTTCTCTTTTTCTTATTTACGTGTGTGACTTTCTTTGTTTGAGTCTGTTTGATTCTCTTCACTGTAAATATGCATATGACAAATAAAGAACTTAAAGTAGTGTTGTTTGTTTTATAACAAAGTATTTGAAAATGGAGATTTATTTGATGTGAATAGATGTATAATAGATTATAATTTAGGTTTGCAAGCTACAAAATGCATTTTTATTAGAATTATGAAGGTGTTAAATATGATAAGCTAATCAGTGATGATTGTGAGCTTTCTGGTGAAACTGAATACAAGTATGAGCTCATAATCTTTAAACAACACAGATAAAAACTGATAAACGGCAAAGATTTACTCAAATAAAACATGTCACTGATCTTTCTAACTTCATGGGGGTCAAAGGTCAACACCCAGGATGTGAATATTTCACTACGGCATCACAACTGTATTCAGTGAACTGAACTTCATTTCCCATCAGTGTGTAAAGAGACGTTACCACCAAGCGTGAGAGTTAACTCTGTACATAAGGATCTGGTCTTTTGATTTGTTTGACAGCGACGTAGACCAGTTGGTTTTGGACTGAGAGGATCAAACAAGCTGTTTGTGTGTTTCAGATGTTAAAGGTCCTCCGGCTCACCGGTTCTCCTGCGGTCAGAGTCCGTACACCGACAGCGGAGCCTGGGAGAGGAAGTTCTGCATCCTGACAGACAGCCAGCTCATCCTGCTCAACAAGGACGAGGAGGTCAGAACTCTCTGCTGTTACAGACGCTTCACACACAAATCACACACCTGAAAACGCTCTCATTATATCCAAGGTGGCTTCAAATCAAGGGCAACTGGACTCGGTTGAAGATCCTTTGAGACTTTCATATGAGAGTCGTCTGACTGGCAGGGAGTCCCAGCTATTTAACCTCTGTGGGGTCGTTGTCAAGGTGATGGATGCCACCTGGTTCATTAGTCAAGTCAATTTATTTATAAAGCACATTTAAAAAAACAGCAAATGCTAGTTTTGCATTTTAAAATGGCCGGATAAGATGATCATACAGCAATAAATAGAAAGGTGTCCCTACACTGACAGCCAGAGAACAACAGTACGTTTCGAGACCAGACTTAAAGATCTTGGTGGTGAGGGATCACCGAATGATCATTGCAAGTTTGTTCCACGGTCTTGGAGCCACAACCGAAAATGCAGGATCACCCTTTGATTTCCATGATGGTCGCTGGAGTCTGCAGGACCGTTGCAGGTTTTGTCACAGGGCCAAGTGTGAGTGTTTGTTCAAGAAGAGATAAAAGGACAGCATTGTAGGGGGGGGATAAAGCCTGATTTATACTTCTACGCCGTAAACTACACACTTAGCCGTGCGTTTATACTTGTGCGCTGGTGTCGGCGTCGCTTTGCAATTCTCCAAAACACTAGTTGGTGGTGGGACTATATGTTTGTTTTTGTTGGCTTCCACCTGCTAATATCTGGTTTAGCACTTAAATGGGGATGAAATGATAACCGTGCAACTCTCCTAGACTTTACAAATGTTATCGACCAAATGGATCATATTCTTTCAAATCGACCAGTCACAGTTCTTCCGGCTCCGTTGCTGCGACATATAGATACAGTTTTTGGGAGGTTGGGCTACGTGTAGGCCGTGGCGTTAACTTGATGCATAAGTATAAAGTATCTCAGGCCTCCTCCCCCATTGACAGATGGTTTCTCTACTCTGGTGTGAATTCTTTATTCATTCACCGCTCTTTCAAACCGTCTGTCCTCCCCGTCCACAATATGTACATAGTTGCCTTCGACAGAGTCTCTTATCCTTTAAATGTAAGTAAACGGCCGAGTCTTGATTTAAGTCAGGTCACCACTTTCCTGGAGACTGAACAAACTCTTAGATTCAGCCGTTCAGACTTGGCCTCAGTTGACCCTTCATAGGTTAAACAGCTGGGACTCCCTGCCAGTCTGTCAGAACTAAATGTGAGTATAATATCACACATTCATCACAAACCTGAACTACTACAGCAACAGAAACTAACAGCCACTCAATCGCAGACTTTGTATTTCATTGGAGAAAATACCTCACAAACTCATGTGTGTGAAACAAAGTACCTTTCCACCTCTGATAGTGAAAAATAAAGTGTACCAGTACACAGTGAAGTTCTCTGTACCAGTACACAGGGAAGTTCTCTGTACCAGTACACAGGGAAGTTCTCTGTACCAGTACACAGGGAAGTTCTCTGTACCAGTACACAGGGAAGTTCTCTGTACCAGTACACAGGGAAGTTCTCTGTACCAGTACACAGGGAAGTTCTCTGTACCAGTACACAGCCCAGTCTGCAAAGTGTTAAAAAATAAATACTTCAGACAGACTCAGATGTGTTTCTGTTCATACTGCATTTAAACTACAATTTATACTTCATTTGTTTCCCTCCCCCCTCAGGCTGCAGGTGAGGCTCAGGAGAGCCCCACGAACTCGTCCAAGGGCCGGAGTCTCCGCAGGACTGTCAGCGTCCCCTCAGAGGGACAGTTCCCAGACTACCCAGCAGAGGGCGCCGCCATGTTAGGTAAGGACTAGTGAGGTGGGAGGGAGCCATGACAACAAGCTGATGCTGGTGCTGTGAGCTGCTGCACCCTGAAACCAGGAAGTAAAGATTAGAGCTCAACGGAGCTCCGTAACGTTTCATTATGTAACACCGAGGCCAAACCCAGCAGGGATTACAGCGAGAACAAAACAGCGGACGTGATGATGTTCAGAGGTCATGATGTGGACGAGTTTTCTGTGTGTGTGTGTGTGTGTGTGTGTGTGTGCATAAAATAAATAAAAAAAACTAAAAGTGTACAGCTGAGGATTAAATCACTCGCTGGATTTAGTTTCACTACATGGAATTCCAGGTGTATTCCAGGCAGAGGATGTCACTTTATGGAATTTCACAGATGTTTCCTGGAATAAAAAACCGAATCTGTTGTTTCACATTTTGTCTGCGTGAGAACAGAACAGTCTCTTATAGTTTCTGTATTACTGATATTTAAAGCCGTGCTTTGGTGATTTCACTGCCAAAAGATTGTTGTACTTGTGAGAGTGGACATAGATATCCTGACTTTTAATCTGTAGTGTCAAACTCCCAAAACACTGAGCCTACAGTTCCCACAATGCAACTGGATAGTGCATTTTGTTGGAGCCTCCCTGCCTGGTAAACAGCCACGTCTTTCAATCTCCAGTTTGTAAAGGGCCACAATACTTCCTACTTAATACTGCATTTATGCTACATTTATACTACATTTATACTGCATTTACACAGTATTTATACTGCATTTATACTGCATTTATACTGCATTTATACTGCATTTACACAGTATTTATACTGCATTTATACTGCATTTATACTTGCATTTATACTGCATTTACACAGTATTTATACTGCATTTATACTTGCATTTATACTTGCATTTATACTGCATTTACACAGTATTTATACTGCATTTATACTTGCATTTATACTGCATTTACACAGTATTTATACTGCATTTATACTGCATTTATACTGCATTTATACTTGCATTTATACTTGCATTTATACTTGCATTTATACTGCATTTACACAGTATTTATACTGCATTTATACTTGCATTTATACTGCATTTATACTTACATTTATACTGCATTTACACAGTATTTATACTGCATTTATACTGCATTTATACTGCATTTACACAGTATTTACACAGCATTTATACTGCATTTATACTTACATTTACACAGTATTTATACTGCATTTATACTTGCATTTACACAGTATTTATACTGCATTTATACTTGCATTTATACTGCATTTACACAGTATTTATACTGCATTTACACAGTATTTACACAGCATTTATACTGCATTTATACTTACATTTACACAGTATTTATACTGCATTTACACAGTATTTATACTGCATTTACACAGTATTTATACTGCATTTACACAGTATTTATACTGCATTTATACTGCATTTATACTTACATTTACACAGTATTTATACTGCATTTACACAGCATTTATACTGCATTTAAACTTACATTTATACTGCATGTATACTGCATTTACACAGTATTTATACTGCATTTATACTGCATTTACACAGTATTTATACTTGCATTTATACTGCATTTATACAGTATTTAAACAGCATTTACACAGTATTTATACTGCATTTATACTGCATTTATACTGCATTTATACTGCATTTATACTGCATTTACACAGTATTTATACTGCATTTACACAGTATTTATACTGCATTTACACAGTATTTATACTGCATTTATACAAGTACATTTATATGTGTACTGCATTTATACAAGTACATTTATATGTGTACTGCATTTACACAGTATTTATACTTGCATTTATACAGTATTTATTCTGCATTTATACTGCATTTATACTTACATTTACACAGTAATTATACTGCATTTACACAGTATTTATACTGCATTTATACTTACATTTATACAGCATTTATACTTGCATTTATACTGCATTTACACAGTATTTATACTGCATTTACACAGCATTTATACTGCATTTATACTTACATTTATACAGCATTTATACAGTATTTATACTTGCATTTATACTGCATTTACACAGTATTTATACTGCATTTACACAGTATTTATACTGCATTTATACTTACATTTATACTGCATTTATACTTACATTTATACAGCATGTATACTGCATTTATACTTACATTTATACAGCATGTATACTGCATTTATACTTACATTTATACTTACATTTATACAGCATTTACACAGTATTTATACTGCATTTACACAGTATTTATATTGCATTTATACTGCATTTACACAGTATTTATACTGCATTTATACTTACATTTATACTGCATTTACACAGTATTTATACTGCATTTATACT
>NC_060155.1:29414955-29416407 GCF_021292245.1 Micropterus dolomieu | reverse complement strand
CTGCATTTATACTTACATTTATACAGCATGTATACTGCATTTACACAGTATTTATACAGCATGTATACTGCATTTACACAGTATTTATACTGCATTTACACAGTATTTATACTGCATTTATACTGCATTTATACTTACATTTATACTGCATTTATACTGCATTTACACAGCATTTATACTGCATTTATACTGCATTTACACAGCATTTATACTGCATTTACACAGCATTTATACTGCATTTACACAGTATTTATACTGCATTTACACAGTATTTATACTGCATTTATACTGCATTTATACTTACATTTATACAGCATGTATACTGCATTTACACAGTATTTATACAGCATGTATACTGCATTTACACAGTATTTATACTGCATTTATACTGCATTTACACAGCATTTATACTGCATTTATACTGCATTTACACAGCATTTATACTGCATTTACACAGCATTTATACTGCATTTACACAGTATTTATACTGCATTTACACAGTATTTATACTGCATTTATACTGCATTTATACTTACATTTATACAGCATGTATACTGCATTTACACAGTATTTATACAGCATGTATACTGCATTTACACAGTATTTATACTGCATTTATACTGCATTTACACAGCATTTATACTGCATTTATACTGCATTTACACAGCATTTATACTGCATTTACACAGCATTTATACTGCATTTACACAGTATTTATACTGCATTTACACAGTATTTATACTGCATTTATACTGCATTTATACTTACATTTATACAGCATGTATACTGCATTTACACAGTATTTATACAGCATGTATACTGCATTTACACAGTATTTATACTTGCATTTATACTGCATTTACACAGTATTTATACTGCATTTACACAGTATTTATACTGCATTTATACAAGTACATTTATATGTATACTGCATTTACACAGTATTTATACTTGCATTTATACAGCATTTATACTGCATTTACACAGTATTTATACTTGCATTTATACTGCATTTACACAGTATTTATACTGCATTTACACAGTATTTATACTGCATTTACACAGTATTTATACTGCATTTACACAGTATTTACACAGCATTTATACTGCATTTATACTTACATTTACACAGTATTTATACTGCATTTATACTTGCATTTATACTGCATTTACACAGTATTTATACTGCATTTACACAGTATTTATACTGCATTTATACTGCATTTATACTTACATTTACACAGTAATTATACTGCATTTACACAGTATTTATACTGCATTTATACTTACATTTATACAGCATTTATACTTGCATTTATACTGCATTTACACAGTATTTATACTGCATTTACACAGCATTTATACTGCATTTATACTTACATTTATACAGCATTTATACAGTATTTATACTTGCATTTATACTGCATTTACACAGTATTTATACTGCATTTA
>NC_060155.1:29408561-29414905 GCF_021292245.1 Micropterus dolomieu | reverse complement strand
ATTTATACTGCATTTATACTTACATTTATACAGCATGTATACTGCATTTACACAGTATTTATACAGCATGTATACTGCATTTACACAGTATTTATACTTGCATTTATACTGCATTTACACAGTATTTATACTGCATTTACACAGTATTTATACTGCATTTATACAAGTACATTTATATGTATACTGCATTTACACAGTATTTATACTTGCATTTATACAGCATTTATACTGCATTTACACAGTATTTATACTTGCATTTATACTGCATTTACACAGTATTTATACTGCATTTACACAGTATTTATACTGCATTTATACTGCATTTATACTTACATTTACACAGTAATTATACTGCATTTACACAGTATTTATACTGCATTTATACTTACATTTATACAGCATTTATACTTGCATTTATACTGCATTTACACAGTATTTATACTGCATTTACACAGCATTTATACTGCATTTATACTTACATTTATACAGCATTTATACAGTATTTATACTTGCATTTATACTGCATTTACACAGTATTTATACTGCATTTATACTTACATTTCTACAGCATGTATACTGCATTTATACTTACATTTATACAGCATTTACACAGTATTTATACTGCATTTATACTTACATTTATACAGCATTTACACAGTATTTATACTGCATTTACACAGTATTTATATTGCATTTATACTGCATTTACACAGTATTTATACTGCATTTATACTTGCATTTATACTGCATTTACACAGTATTTATACTGCATTTATACTTGCATTTATACAGCATTTACACAGTATTTATACTGCATTTACACAGTATTTATACTGCATTTACACAGTATTTATATTGCATTTATACTGCATTTACACAGTATTTATACTGCATTTATATTGCATTTATACTGCATTTACACAGTATTTATACTGCATTTATACTTACATTTATACTGCATTTACACAGTATTTATACTGCATTTATACTTGCATTTTCACTACTTTGGATGTCTAAATATGCGGACGTGCACGCTCAATCACAGACAACATTTATTACAACTTTTATGAGCACCATCTTGGAACACAGTACTCAGTCCTGTTAATACGACATCAATCTGCAAGCCCAGTGCAAAATAACCCTGATGACATCACCGTGACATAATAATATATATTATTCTTAAATAATGAGTCATTTTACTTTTAGTAATTAAAGTGTGTGTGTATATATATATATAGTTTTATTCATGAAAAGTTGTAATTAAACTTTCTTTAAATTCTTTCAAAGATCTGAAACATGTGAGGACGTTTGTTGTGAAAGTTTGAACGTGTTAAATGTCTCCCTGAGTTTAAGTCTCCAGCCTCAGGTCATGGTTCAGGATCGGTTCCAGAGTCAGGTGAATGTTTTTCTCTTGTAATGAGGCGTTCGGGTGCAGCCTGTAATTTTCCTGCTCCGTGTGGGAACGTCGCTGTGACCGGGGAATGTCTGGAGGACAAAGCGCCCAGTGTCCGTCCGTCCGTCTCAAAGAGCTGCACTGACCCCGCTGCCCCCGGTGGGACGCCCGGGCTGAGGGGATTCCCACCCCCAGCTGCAGGGGTCCTGAACTGGTCTCACGCACCAGCTCTGGGATGAATCCGCCAGGAAACAGTTTTAGTTTTAAGACTTCGGTTCAGACTTTAGCCACAGTGATCAGTTTATCGATCAGTTAGTGGACAGAACTCGTCCTGCCTATTCATCCACAGAGAGCCTCATTCATTCACTGACCCCCTTAATCCCCCCTCACCCCTCCTCACTGACCACCCACCAGCCGAGGGGGGGAGGAGGTTATTTATATGTTAATCTGCCCAGTCAGCCCACAAACAGGCCTCTAACAACCAGTTTAGACTGGGTTTGTACTGAGATCATATTGGTTTTGTACTGGATTAAATCAGGTTAGAAACCTGATTTAAAGTGGGTTTGATACTGGATTTATCTGTGGTTTAATTCTATATCATACTGGTTTTAATTCTGGATTTATACTGGGTCTGATACTGGATTTATACTGGCTTAAAACTAGATTTATACTGGAATCAATACTGCATTTATCTGTGGTTTAATTCTGTATCATACTGGTTTTAATTCTGGATTTATACTGGAATTAATACTGGATTTATACTGGGTTTGATACTGGATTTATCTGTGGTTAAATTCTATATCATACTGGTTTTAATTCTGGATTTATACTGGGTCTGATACTGGATTTATACTGGAATTAATACTGGATTTATACTGGGTTTGATACTGGATTTATCTGTGGTTTAATTCTATATCATACTGGTTTTAATTCTGGATTTATACTGGGTCTGATACTGGATTTATACTGGAATTAATACTGGATTTATACTGGGTTTGATACTGGATTTATCTGTGGTTAAATTCTATATCATACTGGTTTTAATTCTGGATTTATACTGGGTCTGATACTGGATTTATACTGGCTTAAAACTAGATTTATACTGGAATCAATACTGCATTTATCTGTGGTTTAATTCTGTATCATACTGGTTTTAATACTGGATTTATACTGGGTTTGATACTGGATTTATACTGGGTTTGATACTGGATTTATACTGGGTTTGATACTGGATTTATACTGGGTTTAATACTGGATTTATACTGGGTTAAAACTAGATTTATACTGGAATCAATACTGCATTTATCTGTGGTTTAATTCTGTATCATACTGGTTTTAATACTGGATTTATACTGGTTTTGACACTGGATTTATACTGGAATTAATACTGCATTTATCTGTGGTTTAATTCTGTATCATACTGGTTTTAATACTGGATTTATACTGGTTTTGACACTGGATTTATACTGGAATTAATACTGCATTTATCTGTGGTTTAATTCTGTATCATACTGGTTTTAATACTGGATTTATACTGGTTTTGACACTGGATTTATACTGGGTTTGATACTGGATTTATACTGGAATTAATACTGGATTTATACTGGGTTTGATACTGGATTTATACTGGAATCAATACTGCATTTATCTGTGGTTTAATTCTGTATCATACTGGGTTTGATACTGGATTTATACTGGGTTTGATACTGGATTTATACTGGGTTTGATACTGGATTTATACTGGGTTTGATACTGGATTTATATTGGGTTTGATACTGGATTTATATTGGGTTTGATACTGGATTTATATTGGGTTTGATACTGGATTTATATTGGGTTTGATACTGGATTTATATTGGGTTTGATACTGGATTTATATTGGGTTTGATACTGGATTTATATTGGGTTTGATACTGGATTTATACTGGGTTTGATACTAGATTTATACTGGAATTAATACTGGATTTATACTGTGTTTGATACTGGGTCTGAAACTAGATGTATGCTGGTTTAAAACTAGATTTATACTGGAATCAATACTGCATTTATCTGTAGTTTATTTCAATATTCATATTGGTTTTGATACTGAACTTGTCCTGGGTATACTGGATTTAAACTGGTTTGATAGTGGATTCATACTGGTTTTGATACTGACCTTGTCCTGGGAGTTATACTGAGTTCATGATGTGGTTCTGAAGAGTCTGATTGTGCTGCTGGGAGGTTTAGGTGAATGGAACCAGACTGGGAAGTGAAATAATGAAAGAGGAAACTAGAAGCTCTGATATTACCCACTTCTTCTTTCTCCTCCTCTTGTTGTTGTTCTGCTTGCACTTCTTTGTTATTGCCTGATTGTGAAGGACGAGCGGCAGCTGAGATGTAATTTCGGTCCAGTCTAATTACAGTGTTGACTGACTGCTCATTTACTGTCTGAGCTCTGCAGCACCTCCTCCACCTCCTCCTCCTCCTCCTCCCGGTATGACAGACATTTACTGAAACTGGAGGTCAGGAAGTCACCAGATGATGATGAAGATTACAGGAAAGTGATCTACCTGTGAGAAAACAGCCGGAGGCCTCGTGGACGTCACACCTTCGCTCACACTAGTTCTTACCTGCAGAGCCCAGGTGACACCCTGTCGGGCTGCAGGTCACGACCCCACGCAGACCGCCATTTCTCTCCGGGCTAATTTATAGTTGAAGGTTCAGTCAGACTCCATAAGTGTTGCTGACTTTCCTCTTCTGTATATTCCTTATCCCATTAACTTTTTATCCTTTTTTACATACATAAATACTCGAGGCGCCCTGCTGCACTGAGGGTTAACATGCAAGAGTTTTGATATTATATGTGTAATAAAAACAGTTTGTTTCCAGTTAGTTCGTTTCAGTCTGATCTCTGGTTGAAACTCTAACTGACTCCGGATCTGCTGCATTCCTCAGTCCTGCTACTCCACCTGTCAGCTCCTCCACAATAAAACCACACATCCTGCAACCTTGCCTTCACAATAAAAGCCTGTGAATAATCAGGATCTAGTCCATAAACGCCACAATAAAACGGTTAATCATTTCCTGTAACCTGCAACAGCGTCGCCTGCAGCCACGTCTCATTGTGGCTCATCTGAATACAGTAAGGAGTCACGGCAGCACCAGCAGACCTCGTCACTGAGGGTTATTAACGACAAAACTGTATTTATGAACGACCAGATACAGAAAACAAAA
Organism: Micropterus dolomieu; assembly: GCF_021292245.1. NCBI lineage: Eukaryota > Metazoa > Chordata > Actinopteri > Centrarchiformes > Centrarchidae > Micropterus > Micropterus dolomieu. Next base: position 29,410,299 of record NC_060155.1, on the reverse strand, counting down.
GTGTCTCTCACTCTCTTCCCTCCAAGGTAGCGGCTGCAGAGCAGATAGCGGCTGCAGAGAGAGCTACAGGAGGCAACGTTTGTATTTTAATGAACAAAACTGCCGACTGAAAACTACATACATTATACACATTAATGTTTTCCCAACTTGGTTTTAAGTATTTTTTTATTCCATCTGAGTTTCACATTTATTATTTAACTTTGTTTCACTGCATTTATTCGTGTTTTAATTCTATAATTCATACTGGTTTTAGTACTTGATTGGTACTGGGTTTGATGCTGGATGTTTCTTTGGTTTTATAGTTATACTGGTTTTAGTACCTGTTTGTTTACTTAAACATTTCATTATTCTTCACTTCCCTTCAAGATAAGATCAGATTAAATATCCCCACATAGTACAATGACATGTAACAGCAGCAGACAAACAGGCTGAGGCTGGAAAACAAGTGTTATAGTATCTATACTATAGTGTATATATATTTATATTAAAGTACCTTAGGTCATATTTAAATGTATTTAAATAAACTCAGTTGATTTATGTTAAGTTAAATGTAATTGTAACATTTTTTAAAACCATATGTTCTTTGTTTTCTGTCGTTTTTAGTTGTTAGTGTTAACTTAAAGCACTTTAGCTGTAGTTTGTGTGCTCATGTTTACTCATGTTAAACTATTTAAGGCTGATATCTGCAGTCAGAATACATGCGTTTCCTGAGTAGGACCTTTATTGTGAAGGGCTGGGCGGAAGTGTGTGTGCATTGCTGCGTGCTGACTGGCTGAACCGAGCTCAGACTGAATGAGTGTTTACTCTCAGCTCAGGACATGAGTTAGTCGGTCTGCCTCTCGGATGGACTTTCTGGGTGAGTCTCTGATTTCCCTCACGTTAATCGATAAACAGACTTCCGGTATTGATCTGCGGGGCCGGTCTGAGTCTGCGGGCTCGAGGCTCCGCAGCTTCTCTGCGGTCAGACTTTTAAAAAGCGGGTTGCGGATCGCGCGTGAAGCCGCGAGCAGCCTCCGCCTCCGGGAACAGGACCGGCGCTGCAAAGCGATCAGTTATCGATCCGGATCAGCGGCGGTGGGAGATCCTTCAGGCTGCTTAGAGTAAACGTACCAGTACAACAACTGCGTAAAAATACTGCAGTACAAGTAGAAATATTGCGTTTGCATTTATACTAAATAAGGTTTATCAGCTAAATGTAGTTAAAGTATCAGAAGTAAAAGTGCTCGTTCTGTGTGGGCTCTCTGAGCCCTGATCAATAATTTAAAGGTCTGAGAGGGTTAAGGTGGTCAGGACAGGTGGAGGTGGTCAGGACAGGTGGAGGTGGTCAGGACAGTCAGGACATGGTCTCAGGGACAGGTGGAGGTGGTCAGGACAGTCAGGACATGGTCTCAGGGACAGGTGGAGGTGTTCAGGACAGTCAGGACATGGTCTCAGGGGCAGGTGGAGGTGGTCAGGACAGGTGGAGGTGTTCAGGACAGGTGGAGGTGTTCAGGACAGTCAGGACATGGTCTCAGGGGACAGGTGAAGGTGTTCAGGACAGTCAGGACATGTTCTCAGGGGCAGTTGGAGGTGGTCAGGACAGTCAGGACATGGTCTCAGGGGACAGGTGGAGGTGTTCAGGACAGTCAGGACATGGTCTCAGGGGACAGGTGGAGGTGTTCAGGACAGTCAGGACATGGTCTCAGGGGCAGGTGGAGGTGGTCAGGACAGGTGGAGGTGTTCAGGACAGGTGGAGGTG
>NC_060155.1:29392167-29408461 GCF_021292245.1 Micropterus dolomieu | reverse complement strand
GACAGGTGGAGGTGTTCAGGACAGTCAGGACATGGTCTCAGGGGCAGGTGGAGGTGTTCAGGACAGTCAGGACATGGTCTCAGGGACAGGTGGAGGTGGTTAGGACAGTCAGGACATGGTCTCAGGGACAGGTGGAGGTGGTTAGGACAGTCAGGACATGGTCTCAGGGGCAGGTGGAGGTGTTCAGGACAGGTGGAGGTGTTCAGGACAGTCAGGACATGGTCTCAGGGACAGGTGGAGGTGTTCAGGACATGGTCTCAGGGGCAGGTGGAGGTGTTCAGGACAGGTGGAGGTGGTCAGGACAGTCAGGACATGGTCTCAGGGGCAGGTGGAGGTGTTCAGGACAGGTGGAGGTGTTCAGGACAGTCAGGACATGGTCTCAGGGACAGGTGGAGGTGGTCAGGACAGGTGGAGGTGTTCAGGACAGGTGGAGGTGTTCAGGACAGTCAGGACATGGTCTCAGGGGCAGGTGGAGGTGTTCAGGACAGGTGGAGGTGTTCAGGACAGTCAGGACATGGTCTCAGGGACAGGTGGAGGTGTTCAGGACAGTCAGGACATGGTCTCAGGGACAGGTGGAGGTGTTCAGGACAGGTGGAGGTGTTCAGGACAGTCGGGACATGGTCTCAGGGACAGGTGGAGGTGTTCAGGACAGTCGGGACATGGTCTCAGGGACAGGTGGAGGTGTTCAGGACAGTCAGGACATGGTCTCAGGGACAGGTGGAGGTGTTCAGGACAGGTGGAGGACACGTGCCCTCTGACCTGCACACCGGAGAACCTGCATATGAGTGTATGAGGTGTGGTTGGTGCCTCCTCTCTGTGAGCTCTGTGATTGGCCGCTCTCGTCGTCTTCTCCTCTGGTTGTTCGTGCGGCGTCCCCGCTGTGAGTCCTCCGGCGGCGAGCGCTCGCCTGCTCTTCATCACCAACCCACGCTGTGACAGTTAGCCTGCATCGTGGCGCTCCAGCTGTCCCCAGATCAGCTATAATTAGATCTCTGTGTCCCAGATGTGCTGCAGATCCCTCTCCTGCTGTCTGAGGGCGCACGCTACCTCTCCAGCCCCACGCCGCTCTGCACGCTGTTCACGGTTTACCAAAGAGCGTCTGAGTTCCTTTATTTTCCGTCCATCTAGTGTTTCCCCTCCGCTCGTCTGCTCAGGCTGTAATTTCCTCTCTCAGGAGCTTAATGAGAACAGCGTTCTTGTTGCAGCCGGACGACAGACTGACCCTGGATCAGATCCACGGGGGTCAGTTTGTACGTCAGATTAGTTTTGTCCCTGCTGGGCTCCCTGACAGGCACGTGTATGAGGGGGATTTACCACCAGCATGCAGCGCCTGTAGCAGGAAACATGTGCACTACATACACAGTCTGAGAGCATCAGGTGGAGTGCAGGCGCACCTGTAACCTGGCGGCCTGTAACCTGGCAGCCTGGCGGCGTGCGGCTCCACCCGGCTCAGCAGACAGTCCGACACAAAGGCTTCTTTCAGCTGCACATTGTCTCTGTTGTGTTGCTGTTTCCTGTCGTCAGGTGAGTCAGAGTTCAACGCGCGGCGGCCTTTTAACATTCCCTGCATTCCTGCCCGATGACATCACCGCATCCCGTTCAGGACGGGCCGCTATGATCGGGGTCAAAGGTCAGAGTCTGGTAGCTCCTTCCTTCTGGTCAGACAGTCGCTCACTTTAAATCCTGTCTTTGCAGAACAACACCTGTTATTAATGTTATACAACAGCAACACAGCGAGGAATGCAGCTAACGCTAGCTAGGTCTGCTAACATGACGCTAACATGAAGCTAACACAGTGTTTCTCCAAGGATGGAGTTGTAGCAGCGGAGGTGAAGCTAACATGACGCTAACATGACGCTAACATGACGCTAACATGACGCTAACATGACGCTAACATGAAGCTAACATGAAGCTAACACAGTGTTTCTCCAAGGATGGAGTTGTAGCAGCGGAGGTGAAGCTAACATGACGCTAACATGACGCTAACATGACGCTAACATGAAGCTAACATGAAGCTAACACAGTGTTTCTCCAAGGATGGAGTTGTAGCAGCGGAGGTGAAGCTAACATGACGCTAACATGACGCTAACATGAAGCTAACATGAAGCTAACACAGTGTTTCTCCAAGGATGGAGTTGTAGCAGCGGAGGTGAAACTAACATGAAGCTAACATGAAGCTAACACAGTGTTTCTCCAAGGATGGAGTTGTAGCAGCGGAGGTGAAGCTAACATGAAGCTAACAAGAAGCTAACACAGTGTTTCTCCAAGGATGGAGTTGTAGCAGCGGAGGTGAAGCTATTTTTTTTTTTTTTTGTGCACATAGTTTGTAGTATGTCTGAATATAAAACCCCAACACAACCCGTCTCAGCAGCACGTCTCTTGTGTCCATGAGCATGTGATGCACATTAGAAGAACTTCAAATGTTTAATGTGAGCTGTGGTGTTAGTCACGGTCAGGGGGGTTTGGGGCTCCTCCCCCAAGAAAATTTAACATTTTCCAATGAAAAACATCTAATTTCACATTATTTTCACCATCACTCTGAACAAATAGTTGGAAAAGCTGGAGCAGATAATAAATAACAGCCAAAGATCAGCCTGCAGGAGGAACTTCAACCTTTAGAGAAAGTAATCTGGTTGGTTCTGATGCTCCACAGTGAGTTTACAGTGATGGCTCAGCATGTTTTGGGCATCAACCCCTAAAACCCTGATAATATGACCTCAGAATCATCACAGACACGACTGTTTGTCTTCATTTTACAGCTTCTGACATTTATCTGTATTGTTAATATTAAAATAGGCAACATGAGAAACCTCCTCCCTTCTGAGCTGCATTTTATTTGCACATTAAAATCCAAACAGAAACGTCTCCTCATCGGCTTAAAGGACTAGTCTGCATCACTAATTAGCTTCACTGACCTCAGCTCAGTCACCTCCGTCCTTTCTTTCCCAAAACCACTTTTTCAGACTGAAACCTGAAAACTAATTTAATCTGAAGGGGGGGGGGGGGGGGGGGGGGGGGGGGTGTTGGCTAACTTAGCACAAAGTGGCTTCACTTTTCCAGCAGTTGGGGAAACAACAAGACTTTTCTCTGTAACCGACACATTTACTGGCAGAATATTTTCCTGCGCTGGAAGCTGAAAGCTGCTGGCTCTCTGTAGCTTCCTCACTGTGAGGTGGTAGTTTGCATCTTAGGTATGTTGCTCTAAAAAGCACCAGGTCACTTTCTGCCGCTCGGACAATCAAACACTCGCTACGCACCTGCCGATTCAGAGTTACGCTGCTCTTAAACGCCACGTACATGTCCTGGAGGATGAGGAGAGGAAGCGAGCCGAGCGATGAGTGCTGAGTGAAACTTCGGCAGTTCGGTTTGGTTTGCAAAACGTCATGGTTTGGGTTAAAGTAATTACGTTACTTGTGTAACCTACACAACTTAAATAAAAACACGGTGTCCCGGGTTAAAGTCCAGTTTCTGGCCCCCTCTCCTGTTAAACACCCCACAGCTACCTTTAGCAGTGAAATACGACGCCACGTAGCTTCCCCCAGTGCGCTGAACTATGACGCTAAGAGGATCCCCAGTGCGTTACAAGCTGATGCTAACGGGTCTTGACCCCGGTGCGTCCGTATGTGACTTTGTTTGTTTGGTTTTATTTCAGCGCGCACAGAACGGACAGCTAGCGGACCGTGAGGAGACATTCACAGAGTCTGACAGAAAGACGTGATTCGGATTTGAATCCACCTTTAAAGTTCCCGAGCGGCTGCTTCAAACAGCACTTGACAACTTTGGCTTCTTTTGTTCGCTGCTCTTTATACTTTTTAAGACCTCGTTAGGTAAAACATCTGAGGGTTGTAAATGTGTTCCTGTCAAGCTCCAACGTCACAAAGTTAAACACACGTTATCTCTCAGGAGCCCGTAAAGGCAGAAGCTCTCCCTCCCTGCAGTCTCATGAACCTGCAGCTTCCCATCCGGCCGGCGAGCAAACAGGACTCAGAGGAATGTGAAGTGATGCGAGAGGAGGCGGCGGCAGAACGAGCCTCGGCAAACAGAACTGGTTTCTTTATGTGGAGAGAAATTCTTTGAATATTTGTTGTGAAAGCAGATCTGTGTCTGAAGAGGAGGGGGAGGAGGAGGACCGTCATCGGCGCTGATTGTTGTTGACTGAAACGAGATCTGCATCATCGTCCTGCTGCTGTGCGGAACAGCCAGAAACCAGTTTACGAAGCGCTTTATAGATACAGACAAACACATGAAGTCACCTGGAGGGGCAGATACGTGTAGCTCAGCAGGGGAAACATAGATATACTGTATTATTTAAAGATATTTGTCGTGGTGTTTCTGTGGTTTGAGGAAGGGGAATAGGTCTGGGATGTTTGGAGCGTTGATGGTGCACGTTTAGCACTTTATTCACATGTTTTTAAACAACATGCTGCAACACAGCTGCACTGAAAAGTATCCAGAGAAGCCTGAAGCTGAAAACTTGTTAAAAGTATTTTAACAGCTGTTCAGTTACTTTAAAGAGGCAGTAATCTGCAGATTTTCATAATCTTGTTCAGAGGTTGTACCAGAACAAGTTTACATGGTTATATTTTTGTCATCCTGCACATTGCTGCAGCTCCTCCTTTTCGCCGCCGTTTCCTGTGTTGTCCGGTGAGTTCAGAGCGTATCGGCCTTAAAAAACATTCCCAGCATTCCTCCTGCTGCTGCCTGATGACATCACAGCCTCCCTGTGAGGCGGCAGAGAGGATCCGTTTATTTAATCTGACTCAGACTTGCCAGGGAATTTTGGAACTGCCTGAAAAAAAGCCTTTTCACTTTTTGGTTGTTTTGACAGGTAGAGTCACTGGTGCAGGTGTGGGTGAAGCATTTCATCTGTCGTAGCAGTTCTTAGTGGCTTTGTACTGTCGTTGTCGGGGTAGCGGCGTTTGAACCGGATCTCGCTCCTGTGCTGGTATCTCAGCTGGTTCAGGTCTGTTGGAGATAATGAACGGACAAGGTGTCGATAATGTCACATCGTCAAAACAACAATCAAGATACCATCATGTTTGATGCATATCGCACACCGCCAGCTGACGTTTCTCTCAGGAACACGTCACAGAAACGTGACCTTTTTATTTAGAAATGTATTTACTTGTGTGACACTAGACGTTGCTTCATTAAGTAGACAAAGTAGATGTCGGCGTGCAGGTCTGTAGCCGTGACTGGTTGGTTAGGCTGAAACTCTCCCAGGTGTGTCAGTGTTCAGGAAACCTGCGTGCTCCAGCAGAAACAGTTGAGACCAGCGCAATGTGACGTCATGTGGCGGCGCTCCGTGTCGGCCAATCGCGCTCGTGGAAGCGTTTATTCCTGGTAGGCCATTTTGTGAAGAAGATATCGTCTCACCCGTTCCAGCTAAGGCTGATGGGAGAGCGTCACGTTCACGCTGCTGCTCAGTGAGTAACTTTAACAGACCGTCTCCTCGCCGACGTTTGGACAGTAAACTAATCAGCCAGATGTGAGCGCCCAGATGTTCTGCTGCCTCCTCAGTCTGCTGGGATGTGGTTTTCAAAGTCAGAGTAAGTGAGGCTGAAAGTGATTTGTTCAGAACAGAACTGAATTACGAGGAGGGGAACAAGTGAGACAGGCTGGGTGGGTTAGTCCGCCTCGTGTTGCTGGTGGCGGCGATGAGATATCAACCGGATATCAACAACCTCTCAGCTTCGTCTCCGAGCTCTGCGTCTACTCTCAGGCGTCATTTTCATCGGGTCATTTTCAGCAACCTGGCGCGAAAATGACCCGGAAACCTCAAGAGACAGATGAAACAGTCCAGAGACGTCCAGGAATTAGTCTCAGCCGGTTGGTGCAGGGACGATGCAGTGTGGAGCAGCAGGACAGCGTACACTTTAAACCGGAGCTTAAGGACGATATCGATGTTTGAGTTTAAAATTCTGACAATGATACATAAGCACTCTGTGTATTAGTTAAACTCTAACAGCTGGTTGATGGCACACAAAGATATGTTCTTATCTAAGTGTTTATTAATGTGCAGTATTTGCAACACTTGCCCTATGAAGACGTTTTATATTGTTAAATCAGGATCATTCTCTCTGCTGGTCTCCGGTCTGCACTGGATCCTCAGTCTGACTGCGTCCCAGTTTGTTTGAAGGTCACCGCGGTGTCTCTGTCAGGGGAGACTCTGGTGAATCCGCCGAAACGATTGATTGAGCCGAGCCGTGACCGAGCCTCCTCCTAATCAATAACTCGTTAACAGCAGCAGCAGCAGGAAGACGGAGGTAAAGCCCTGAGAGGACTGAAGATCACGGACGACCACCAGATCAACAATAACAGCAGAACCGTGAAGTGTGTGTGTGATATTTAAACACGAGATGATAGATTATGTATTTGTGGTGAAACCTCAGAAACACCTGAGTCATCTGCAAAAACAAGAACTCCTTTAACATTCACACCGATATCCAAAGGTCTGTGGATTAATCACACCTGCCTCGTCTGTGCAGCTCAGAGCTGCCAGTCCAATTAAATAAAACATCATTCAACAGGCTTCAGTCTCTGAAGTCCCACAGCGCACGAACACCTCGTCGGATTTCAGGCAGAGAAATAAAAACGCTGTCTGCTGGTCTGGTCAGTCGTGACCACAGACGCTATAAAATAAGCGGATGTAGCCGACGCGACGGCCCGCGTTTGGCGTCTAGGTTTTTTGGAACCAGGCGTGACCATGTTTGGATGAGAGGGTGGAGCTGGGGAGGGATACACATCTGCTATGCCTGATAGATCGCCATGGTAGCGACTTGTCAATCAGCTTGTAGCCCCGCCCTAAAGCCTAGACTTTTGTCTCTTAGTGAAGCTAAGCCAAACTTTGGAGCGTCTGCTGCGGTCCGCCACGGTCCAGGACCGGAAACAGAAGGACTCTCTTCTTCACGCTTTGTTGATGGAACACATGAGGTGACGTCAGGTCGGCGTAGCAGCTGCTGGCAGATAAGAGACACTCTGATGGCTGCAGTTCAGTCAGGAGCTGGAACATGCGGGAAGTTAGGAACCGAGGAGCAGGATCCGAACGCACGGGTCTTAACAAGTCCACGGTTCTTGGAAATTTGGTTCCAGTTTCACCTTATTAATACCTAACCCTACATTTGAGAGTAAAAAGGTGAAATGTATATTTCATTGGACGCAAAGAAACACAAGAGCCGTCGCTTCTCCAAACTCTTCTGAGGGAACCAGTCCTCGGATGGTCTTCACTCAGCAAAGCTTCCTTTATCTTATCAATGATCTGTGGAGTGGAGATACGTACAGAGAGCTTATTAACCAGACAACAGAGTAGAAAATGTTATCACGATAAAAAGTTTCCATGTCGATAATTATCACGCTAAGTTTCAAATCGTTATTTCTTTCTGGTTTAAAGGCTGATTTTTGCTCCTGGGTGAAAGTTAATTGTGGTTGAAACTGTTCTTTTGGTCAGAACAAACACTTGATGCCAAACAGCAGATCCATAAACAAATCTGAGGCAGAACATTCAGAACTATCCTGATAAAATCTGTCAACAAATATGTAAAATTAAGTAAAAGCTTTTTTCAGTTCTTTTTCCTCAAACAAAATAATAATAAATAAATAATAAAAATAAAATCTTAATTTTAAAAGATTTGTCCTAATTCATGATTCAAGTGAATAAAATCAAACATTATTGAACATTTGTTATATTGTTATTGAAAATAAATATATTGCGATAATTATTGTTTTATACATACAGACTTGTTTCATCCTGGCCTTTTTGCTTGGTGCCTTAAGCAGCTGTAATCAGTAGTTTTATCGTAACAACGGATCAAACATCGCAGGTTATTGTTTCGGTCTTACGCCCTGCTGCGATCTTGGTTTGGTTTACTCTTTTCTTTTCGAGAGCGGCTGGCGAGCACAGCGGAGCGTACAGCAGCTAAAGAGCCAGGAGCTGGTGGAGACCAAACACAGAGCTACCAGAGAGAGAACACACCTTCATCAGGTGACACAAACAGCTGTTGCAGTTTTACCCTCTGCAGCGTTTGTCATTCAAACTTCCAGAGTCGGTGACGAGAAGCCGCTGGCTGAATGTTTCGCTAATAAAAAACACCGAAAGAGAGGAAAGTTTGTTTTAATCAGGGCACCGATTTAAATGTTATAAACTGAAGAATAAGAAGGTCTCTGTCGTGTTTAGTTGCAGCTCCGATGTGATCCACACTCACTCACAGTTAATAGCTGAAACCCCCAGAGTTGTGTCCCACATCAGGCGGCTGAGGGGAAACTTATTTAGTAATTATCCTCTGAGCGCAGATACATGTAGCGCCGGAGGAAGAGAAGAAGAAGAAGAGAGAGAGAGCGAGCGAGAGGCCGCCACAGAGCTGCTGCAGAGAGAGAGAGAGAGAGAGAGAGAGAGAGGAGCATCTGCAGAGAGAGGAGGAAGACCGGAGAGAAAGCAGAACAGTGCAGTTAGAGGGATTGATTGGATAAATGCGGTAAAACCTCGGCGCTCTGAGAGAGAGAGAGAGAGAGAGAGGGGGTTAGATTACTGCTGAGTGTAGAGAGAGGACAGCGATGGGAGAGGAGGGACCGTGAGGAGCAGGAGGAGGGACGCGGTGCTGAGGAGGGAGAGGCAGGTCGGGGAGGACGCCAAGTCGAAGATGTTCACGGGACGGAGACGGACGTTTGCAGCTTAACCTCATTGGCTGACAGGTGGCGGCTGCTTCGGCCAATCCCGTCTGACTCTGTGTGTGTGTGTGTCCTCTCCTCAGATGATGGGGAACAGCTGCGATCGAGGTACCGTCTCGCTCTCTCTCTCTCTCTCTCTCTCTGTGTTTGTGTCCATGTCATGTGACCGACCTGTCATACGCCGGCTTCCTACGGCATGTTGCCTCAACTTTTGTGGCGAAGAAGAACAGCGATGATGTCCGCCGCCGCCGCGTCCGGGAGCATCATCGCTCCTCTTCTGTGTATGTGTGTGTGTGGGGGGGGGGGGGTGCATGAAAGTTTGTCCCCGGCTTGGTTGCAGCGCCGCATGCATGCAGCTGGAACTTGATCCGGCTCTGAGCTGATGAACGCTGACTGCTGCTGCTGCATGCTGCGTTCACTGGGGCTCCGGCGCTGGATGCTTCCTGCTGCCGGAGGCGCCACCTTCCTGTGTTTCCATACCATTTAAACATCATGTGAGCTCCACACGCCGCCGCTCTGATGCCTCACGCTCTCTGTGGATGTTGGCTTGGTCATCCATCTGAACTCTGTTGATTCTGTGTGTCGGGTGAAGCTTCTGGTTCCAGCTGGAGTCCAGAAGCCTGAATCTGATTTTAATGAGTCATTATCTGGGACTGACCCGCTGGAAAACTTCAGCTGATTACCGACAGCCCGTTCAGCATTTACAAACATTTAATTAGTGTTTATTAATGTGCACCAGTGATGACTTGTCCTGCTGTTTTAGTTTACAGACCCATTAAAAAGACATGTTTATGCTCTTTATCCAGGATAACTAGCAGGACTTACCCAGTTTTGAGTTGTTTGTTGCCAGACTACAGTTTAAAGCTGAAATCTAAACACTTATTTATGTGTTTTTTAAAAGTATTCTAGCATTTAACAGTATTTCTGAGTTCATGTCGTGTGTTGGAGGATCAGTCTGCTGTCAGTCTACATATTTCTCATTGTGCTCAAATGTTCAGCCTCAAACCAACCCGTCGGCCCCGTCTCTCAGTTTGTTGTACGTTTGGAAGGGAAACTGACAAAGACTCTCTGCAGCAACAGAATCAGAGAAGAAGAAACGCAAGGCCACACGATGAGTCCGTGTGGGCTGATGAATGTGTAGAGGCCAAATCTGTTCAGTGAGGCTGACGTCTAAAATGCTTCAGAGATGCTTGAAATCTTTTACTTTCTTTATTGCACCAAAGACTATTTCTTCAAAAGTTCTGTAATCAATTCTTTAACAATGGCTCAGATGATTCAGGGTAACAATGAGTCGGGTTTGTTGTAGTGACAGAATCTGCAGTTCCTTTAGGAGTACTGAGCTACAGAAATATCTGGCCAGATGTTTCCCTCAGGAGCCGGTGGAGACCAAAGCCGAGCTGGAAGAGCGTGAAAAACACAAAATGGGATGATCGTGACGCTCTGTTCCTGCTGAATGTGGAAGATAAAGTGTGAAAGATGATGTTTATGTAGAGATATAAGTAGGAATGAATTTCTTAATTTCTCCAGAAAAGCAGAACCGATATTGTTGGAGCTTACTGATCTTTAATCATTTCATAATACCGGCTTTCGGATCCCGTTGGTTTTGTTGACAAGAAGAGAAATATAGAAAATCATCTTTCAGAGGTTTTATTTTAAATTGACACTGAACACGAGACGGAGGCGCAGCAGAGCGTCCGTCCTCCTGCTTGCTAAGCTGTTAGCATCAACTGCTCCATAGAGCTCCAGAACAGATCAGTTAATGCAAGTTTAATAAAGTCACGTTCATGTCAAGCTGCAGTGTTTGTTAGTAGCAGTGAATGTTCAGTCCCCGTGACGTTTACGTCCTCACTAGATCTAAATCCTGGCAGATGAAGCTAGAGTTTCCCTCTCGGAGGACCACCTTAGTGTGGGACTGCTGAGGAGGTTCAAGCTCTGGTTCCAGAGACTGGAGGAACACAGCCTCAGACAAGATGGCTGTTGGGTTAGCTGGAGAGGAAGCGAGAGGGTCTAAAATTAGCTGTAAAATCAATGAACCTGGATGTGAGCCAGCTCTGAGGACGTGGCCTTTCACTGGGCTGACCTGAAACCAGGACGCGTCGCTGGGCTTCCACGGGTTAGGGTCAGATTGTCAGGCTCTCCGAGTCTGACTGCTAAATGATGATGAGCAGAGAGAAAATGAAGCGAGCTGGTGGGACTCGGCTGTGAACCTGACCGTCTGTCCTTGACACACTTCTCTGAAACCTGTCAGGCTGGTGAAGTAATGAGTGCAGCAGTTTGACTCTCGTGTTTGTGGGCGATAATGGAGTCAGAGAGGAAAACGCCGGGTTCGGACGTGGCCACACAGACGACTCATGACGGATAAATACAGTGCCGTTTGTGCTCTCTCTGATTTGCCCCGTTTGGATTATAAAGTCGGACTTAAGGTTCGTGTTTAAGTTGCGTCACGGTGCCTAAATGACTAAATGAGTCACAGCAGGATTTGTCCATACGAGGCGCTGCTGCTGGCTGTAGTGGTGGACAGTAACTACAGGATCTCACAGAAGTGAGGACACCCCTAAGAGAAATTAGAGGTAGTATTTTCTGTTCAAGCCATCTCAGAGTTAGATATTGTATTTTTTACTTCAATGCATTTATCTGACAGCTTCAGTTACTTTACAAAGTCAGATTTTTACACATAAAACACATGAAGAGTTTATAAAATATGTTTTGTTATTAATTAAACTCTCCAGCAGTTCAGAAAATTGGCACAAACAAAATAAATGTGACACGGTTCCAGCCTCACAAACGTGAACATTTGCTGCTTTTCCTTTTAATTATTTGAGTCATTCTAATGTGTTGGTAAAGATTCTGAGGTTTGGACAGTTTATTGGACGAGAGAAGCTTTGTGAAGGTTGTGTTTAGGCTCTGGGTAAAACTGTGAACACGTTTCTCACTGAGATCCACCTCAGCGACAGTGTAATCCTGCTGACTTTTAATTCTTCAAGCAAGTGTTCCTGATTATACTTTACTAGCATATTCAATGCAGTACTTTTACTTGTAATACAGTATTTTTTCAGCGTGGTATTTGTACTTTTACTGAAGTAAAGGATCTGAATAGTTTGTCCACCACTGCAGGGCTAGTTGGCCAACATGGCTACTTATTGCAGTTAGCAGCTCGGTCACTAACAGAACAGATCACCTGAGCCAGTTAATTTGTGTTTGTAGCGTCGACTCGTGTCTCATAACTATCTGTAAACTCTGCAGCTTCTGCTCGAGCAGAGTTACGTAATCATTCCCTCTGAAATGCTGCCGTCTCAAACGCTGGTTTGCCTGAGCCTGTTCCTCCTCCTGTGGAGCTACGAGTTTAAACATTTCATGTTAAGGTGGCAATTAGCTGAGTCTAACGTTCAAATGAAGCAGAAAGTATTTATCTCTTTAAAACCAGTAATGTAAATGTTCCAACCCACAAAACAGGAAGTCACAGTCAAACCATCCTCCAACATTTAATGTTTGGCGTCTTTGAAACGTGGAAATGAACCCTGTGAAAACAGGAAGGTTCAGGAGAAGCCGTCCTGGTCTCGTTCATGCGTCCACCTGCTGAAGTTTCAGGAACCAGCTGCCATTAAACAAACACACCGTCTTCCATGTCCTCCTCCACCTCCATGTCTTCCCCTCGTCCTCCGTCCGTCCGCTTCAGTTTGAAAGCTGGGAGGCTGACGATGATGAGGGTGATTAAGCAGAGGAGGAAGAGGCTGCTTTGGGTGATCTAACACTCTCTCTCTCTCTCTCTCTCTCTCTCTCTCTTTGTCTCTCTGCAGAAGTGTCTTCGGAGCGATCTCCAAGGAGGAGGAGCATCTCCGGGCTCGGGAGTTCAGAGAAGAGCGTCGCCGTCGACAATCCAAACTCGTCGCCTTTTAAAGTTCCGGTGAGTGGCGGCCGAGTTTCTGTGAGGTCGGGATTCGGCTCTTTCAGCTGACGGCTGAGGACTTGGGACTCCTTTTTTTTTACTTTTTCTGTCATGGCCCCCTTTAGAAGCTGAAAAACGTTCAAGCCCCCCCGACTCCAGCAGAGCCTTTTTCTTTTGTTTATGAAAACCACATGCATCATCCTGCTCAGCATCCCTGCCCCTCCTGCAGCGCCACCGCTTCATGGTTACACCGGCACGTGCGTGTCCACTAGCCTTGCGTTGACCTGTTCCTGTAGGTCACGTTATGTTTGTGATGTCACGGAGAGACTCTATGATGCGGCGGCACGATCTCAGGCGGCGTTGTACACGGCTGGAATCGATGTTCAGTCCTGTGCAAAGGCTTTAGGCAGGTGTGGGGAAGAAATGCCAGCTGGAAATGACCATCCCAACATTCTGTGAACGGGCCGGATCGTTATCGTCATCATTCGACCGTGATAGTCACCCACCTGACTTCAATTTGATGAATAAAAATGAACAAACTTTTACGATCGCGACCCGCTGCACCTTCCTCACGTTTGAAAATACACCTTCTTCAGCTTCCGTAGTGAAGATGGCGACCGTTGAAATTTCACAACTCATCAGACGCGATGATGAAACGAGCGACAGGAGCACAGAGATTTAACTCTTTAGCACAGCTCCCTGATGCTTATATAACTCCCTGTTATGTTTCTGAATCCACACGAGATCAGCATCTCTAGATAAAAACGCGGTCAGGTGGATTTTAAGATCTGGTCCCGGCAGCTGAAAGAAGTAAACCAGCTCCTCTGATCGCAGCCACACGAGCGTTTGCAGTTTTTAAGCCTCTTGTTAGTAATGTCTTAGTAATGACTTAGATTTGAGCCCAGTTAAAGCAGCACTTCCTGTCATGCAGATGTCTCCGTCTGATTATCAGACTCATAACCTGATGGGAGCTCGTGGAGCCGTAGCCCTACCTGAGTGCCTGCTGCAGGTAATCAGAGGAGCGCTGCATGTTTCATTATGTGAGAAACATCAATAAGTCAGTCTCGTCTGGACTAAATTTAGCCGACAGGCTGATGAAGCTCGTCTCTCCGCCGCTCGTCTCTCAGCTTCGGCCGTCAGGAGTCCAAGCGTGACTGTGTGTGTGGCGGATATTTAACAGCTTTCAGAGGTCGAATAAACAAACTAACCATCTGCTGCCGAATGAGACTGAGCTGGACCGGATTCACGTGTTGGACCGTGAAGCTGGGACAGAAGAAATGAGGAGTGGAAAAGCTGAGCGATCAGCCGAACAGATTCACAATCCAAGAACACGTTGACACAGCTTTTAATAACTGATACTGACCCACAGTAAGGACGCTTCCCGGTCCTTACTGTAGAGTTTATCATCAGAGAGTCCGAATTATTCAGAGGCCTCGAGCTGCCTGCTGATGTTGGAAGCACAGAGGACAAATCCTCTTCCAGATGTGGGGATGAGACCACTAAGGTCTTTAAGGACACCTACAGAGGTCCTCTGGAGACTCCAGAAGGACTCTGTGAACATAGAAAGTCCTTACAGGCATGTCCGGCCATGTCATGTCTTGGCAACGCCTCCGGGCAGCTATTTCAGACTAACAAGACCAGGCTCCTGTCCGAATGAATGTTTAGAGAGCCAGAACTGCCCTCTCTCTGGTCACCGGCACATAAAACCTACATGAACAGAATCAGCAGGAAAATCTAATCAAAATCACTGAAAAAGTTTGAGGACTTTGCCCCAAAATAAGGTTTAAAAAGCGTTTTTCCCCACCGGCTATACTTGCAGTCGAAGTAAAACAGACCCATATGTCAGTGGAACCACACGATTGGCTGAAATCTGTTTCCCGCTTTGGCTGTTTAAAGCAGACAATTGGGTTTCTAGCGGGAGAGACGGGATAACCGCCATCTTTGGCGTTAGGGGCTTTCCCAGTGGCGAGTCTCCTCTATAAAACGTCTCTGCTGGACATCAGAGCTGCTTTGGTAAAAATGTTTTGCATAAAATACTCAAATATTTGTTGGAGGATAAAAAAAAAAGCTGTAAAAGAAAATAAATATTCTGCCTGTGTTTCCGTCCAGCTGTCTGGAGAAGTCAAAGTGCCCTTAAGGTAAATTCAGTTTGACCCTACCACTCACCCGTAGTTCAAGCTGCAAATTGAATGAACAACTCTAGATGGAAGACGCTGTTCTTTTTGTATGGCTGGATGATGGAGAAAAGCCTCCTGATGGGACGGGCCGTTTCAGAAAGTTGCCAAGCGTCTAAAACTAAGGCTGAGTTTAGTTTTCACCCGAGTGCATCCAGCCTACGATATCTCTGCAAGCCAAGCATCCAACAGCGACAGCGTGAGCCCAGGTGAACACTGAACTCATGAGGATAACAATCTGACTGAAATGACAACACAAGTCAAAATAAGTGTTTGTATTATCAGTTCTTGTCTCAGAGATGCATTTCGTAGGCATGTCAGTGCTTCTGCTCTTTAGAAGCTTTCCCAAACCGAATATGGACTGTGCACTGACAGCGTGGAGAAAGCTTTTCTTTTTATAGTCCTAAACTAATGCAGGAACCTTTGTCATCAGCTGTCAATTCAATTCAGCTTTATTGGCATCAATGTCAAACAACAATACTGATAACGCTTAAAATATAATACAAAAGAAGAATTCATTTCATACAGTTCATTACATAAAATAAAAACAAAAGTTAGTCTGCGTTTGTGTTCAAATAATCTAAAACATATTTAAAAGTAAATAAATAAAATAATAAAATAAAACAGTAAGTTAGTCTGCGTTTGTGTTCAAATAAACTAAAACATATTTAAAAGTAAATAAATAAAATAATAAAATAAAACAGTAAGTTAGTCTGCGTTTGTGTTCAAATAAACTAAAACATATTTAAAAGTAAATAAATAAAATAATAAAATAAAACAGTAAGTTAGTCTGCGTTTGTGTTCAAATAAACTAAAACATTTAAAAGTAAATAAATAAAATAATAAAATAAAACAGTAAGTTAGTCTGCGTTTGTGTTCAAATAAACTAAAACATATTTAAAAGTAAATAAATAAAATAATAAAATAAAACAGTAAGTTAGTCTGCGTTTGTGTTCAAATAAACTAAAACATATTTAAAAGTAAATAAGTAAAATAATAAAATAAAACAGTAAGTTAGTCTGCGTTTGTGTTAAAATAAATTAAAACATATTTAAAAGTAAAAAAATAAAATAATAAAATAAAACAGTAAGTTAGTCTGCGTTTGTGTTAAAATAAACTAAAACATATTTAAAAGTAAATAAATAAAATAATAAAATAAAACAGTAAGTTAGTCTGCGTTTGTGTTAAAATAAATTAAAACATATTTAAAAGTAAATAAATAAAATAATAAAATAAAACAGTAAGTTAGTCTGCGTTTGTGTTCAAATAAACTAAAACATATTTAAAAGTAAATAAGTAAAATAATAAAATAAAACAGTAAGTTAGTCTGCGTTTGTGTTCAAATAAACTAAAACATATTTAAAAGTAAATAAGTAAAATAATAAAATAAAACAGTAAGTTAGTCTGCGTTTGTGTTCAAATAAACTAAAACATATTTAAAAGTAAATAAATAAAATAATAAAATAAAACAGTAAGTTAGTCTGCGTTTGTGTTCAAATAAACTAAAACATATTTAAAAGTAAATAAATAAAATAATAAAATAAAACAGTAAGTTAGTCTGCGTTTGTGT
>NC_060155.1:29390585-29392067 GCF_021292245.1 Micropterus dolomieu | reverse complement strand
GGCGCCCCCTGCTGGCCGCTAGAGAGGACGCAGGTTTAAGGCGCCCCCTGCTGGCCGCTAGAGAGGACGCAGGTTTAAGGCGCCCCCTGCTGGCCGCTAGAGAGGACGCAGGTTTAAGGCGCCCCCTGCTGGCCGCTAGAGAGGACGCAGGTTTAAGGCGCCCCCTGCTGGCCGCTAGAGAGGACGCAGGTTTAAGGCTCTTCCGGCTTCACTCCTGAGAGCTGGAGGTTGTCGCTTAGCTGCGATTAAGGACTACACCTGATGGCCGAAAGTATGTGGACAGCCGGGAGTGGCTCCCGACCGGCCGAGTTCAGAGAGACAGCTGAGAATATTCAGTGCTAACTTTAAGACTTAACTTTCTGCTCTAACAGCCGTACACAAAGTATTTTAGTGCTTAAAACGTAAGTCCAGACGAGACCTGAGTCACCGTCAGCTGAGCAGGTTTTACTGGAAGGTGAGCTGATGAAGGTCCAGGCAGCTCAGCAGAGAGCTCTGGAAACATGAATCTCTCATCGGGTGTCTGTCAATTATTCATCAAACCATAAAAGCCCCTTAGATCCCATTTTGAACATGAAATAATTAGCAGCTGCAATAAATGGATAAAACTCGGTGCTGGATGAACAGTTACTCATCAGAGGTTTGGTCAGCTCGTTAAAATGTCTGGAGGAAAACTGGCTTGTAGTCGGCTTTCCAACATGGCTGCCCACATGCTCACCGTCTCCTCCTCCGGTGCAGGACTTCCTGACAGACCTGGTGATGTCGGAGGTGGATCGCTGTGCCGACCACGACGTCCTGATCTTCAGGGAGAACACCCTCGCCACCAAAGCCATCGAGGAATATCTGAAGCTGGTGGGACAGAAATACCTGCACGACGCACTCGGTGAGACGCAAACACACCTGCAAACACACCTGCAAAAACACCTGCAAACACACCAACACACCTGCAAACACACCTGCAAACACACCTGCAAACACACCTGCAAACACACCAACACACCTGCAAACACACCTGCAAACACACCTGCAAACACACCTGCAAACACACCTGCAAACACACCAACACACCTGCAAACACACCTGCAAACACACCTGCAAACACACCAACACACCTGCAAACACACCAACACACCTGTATGACACCTTTAACCTGCCTCCCAGCTTGCATTTTGGTTGCATCTTTAAATTTGAACTCTTCAGATGTTTTTATTCGGTTTAAATAAAGAGCAGGTTTTAGAAACACTTTAAATTCTCATTAATATGAATTTATGAAGTCCTGATTTCATCGTGATTTAAACTGATACACATGAAACCATAGGTGTTATTGTCCTCGCCACTTTTTTAAAGCATAATTTGTTAAAAATCGTTCTGAAATGTAGCTTGCAGTTAAAAAAAAAAAAGCCTTTAGAAAGTTTATTTGCACAATAAGAAAACCTGCAATGCAATGAAATATAGAAGAAAGAACTGCGCCCTGTCCTAAAAAAA
>NC_060155.1:29386875-29390565 GCF_021292245.1 Micropterus dolomieu | reverse complement strand
CAAACACACCAACACACCTGCAAACACACCTGCAAACACACCTGCAAACACACCTGCAAACACACCAACACACCTGCAAACACACCTGCAAACACACCAACACACCTGCAAACACACCTGCAAACACACCTGCAAACACACCTGCAAACACACCAACACACCTGCAAACACACCTGCAAACACACCAACACACCTGCAAACACACCTGCAAACACACCTGCAAACACACCTGCAAACACACCAACACACCTGCAAACACACCTGCAAACACACCAACACACCTGCAAACACACCTGCAAACACACCTGCAAACACACCTGCAAACACACCAACACACCTGCAAACACACCTGCAAACACACCAACACACCTGCAAACACACCTGCAAACACACCTGCAAACACACCTGCAAACACACCAACACACCTGCAAACACACCTGCAAACACACCAACACACCTGCAAACACACCTGCAAACACACCTGCAAACACACCTGCAAACACACCAACACACCTGCAAACACACCTGCAAACACACCAACACACCTGCAAACACACCTGCAAACACACCTGCAAACACACCTGCAAACACACCAACACACCTGCAAACACACCTGCAAACACACCAACACACCTGCAAACACACCTGCAAACACACCTGCAAACACACCTGCAAACACACCAACACACCTGCAAACACACCTGCAAACACACCAACACACCTGCAAACACACCTGCAAACACACCTGCAAACACACCAACACACCTGCAAACACACCAACACACCTGTATGACACCTTTAACCTGCCTCCCAGCTTGCATTTTGGTTGCATCTTTAAATTTGAACTCTTCAGATGTTTTTATTCGGTTTAAATAAAGAGCAGGTTTTAGAAACACTTTAAATTCTCATTAATATGAATTTATGAAGTCCTGATTTCATCGTGATTTAAACTGATACACATGAAACCATAGGTGTTATTGTCCTCGCCACTTTTTTAAAGCATAATTTGTTAAAAATCGTTCTGAAATGTAGCTTGCAGTTAAAAAAAAAAAAGCCTTTAGAAAGTTTATTTGCACAATAAGAAAACCTGCAATGCAATGAAATATAGAAGAAAGAACTGCGCCCTGTCCTAAAAAAACCGCGTTAGTGATTCTAAAATGACCCAAAGACGTGCAGCACCGATCAACTTCAACAACAACTTGTCACAGTTTGTTTTTGGCCAAGTTTTCCGTTCTCTCACTGTGAACACGACAAAAGAGGGGGGACGATAAATCCTGCCTCAGCAGGGAGGATGTTCCACGAGGAAAAGCTGATCTGCAGAAACAGATCTGAGAGCTGCTCTCACTTAGATTCTGTTTGAAATGTCACCTGCTGCCTGAATTTTGTGTTTCCTTTTCATCACAAATTGGTGCAGAAACTTTCTCCAGAATTCAGGAAATGAAGCGTTTAAAGATGAACTTTTCCTTTTTGTCTCGTTCTCGTGAACCTAATATCTTGTATGGAGCTCAGCGTCTCTTCGAAACAGTCTCTGCACAGACGATAATGTTCAGGCTGATTTCACCGCCTCAGCACCGACGGTTCATCCTGAAGACTGAACGTTTCTGGAGCTGAAAGCAAACAAGTTGAAAGAATCAGTTGTAAACTGACTGAATGTTTCTGAGCTGCTCTCACCGGATGCTTTTACACATATTTTTTAGATTTTACAATCCTGTAATTTATTATTTATTGTCATGATAAACTAAAAGATTTTTTTACGTCTGCACCTCTTAGAACCTGTGAAATCTGCTTATGTCTGTCTGGACGAGGGAAATTTGTTGTTACAGCTGCTCACGTAACAAGACATTAAAGAAAAAGAACAGAAATAATAATTATAGAAACATAAAATACAGAAATAAAATACAATATTGCACAATTCCTAATTATCTAGCGAGGAGTTGGAGAGTCTGACGGCCTCCTGTGGTGCATCTTCTAAGAGATTTTTAATCTTTTCCTGGTTAAATGAAGGTTGGAATAATACAAATTTGGATGTGTTTGTATGAAAGATGTTAAATCGGGCCGTCTCAGCAGATTTCAGTCCCTCCGCCACAGAAAAAGAAAAAGATTCTGCTTCCTGCTGGAATAATATTCCTTCTTTAAAAGGTTGAATCTCCATTTTTTGATACAAAGGTCTAACTGGACTTTCAGCAGGACCAGCTGACCTGAACGTCTGTCCTGTCACTAACGCTCCTCTCGTTAGAAACGTGACTCAGTTCCTCCTGAGCTGGATCTCAAACCGTTCAGTCTGTCAGCAGCGTCGAGCCTCAACCAGATGAAAAGTCCTTTAGAACTGTTTTTATTATTCTTATTTAGCTGAGTGCTAAAATCAGAGCACATCATGTCTTCACTCTGCTGCGTCATCCTCCTCCTCCTCCTCCTCCTCCTCGAGGTGATCTGAGACGTCTCAGATTCAAAAAGACCTAAAATAGTTCAGAAGCTGCTCTGACAGATCCAGAACTGTGTCAGACCCCTGAGACCTGCTGTCGTTACAAACCAACAGCTCAGACTCGTCACGGCGGCGGCGGCGAGAAACTTTCAGACTATTATTAGAAGGAAAAACAGAAACTTTAGAGTTCAAAAAACACAAATCTAATATATTTATAGGCTCACGTCTGAAAATAGATACTTCCTGCGCCGCGTTCAGGAACACGAGTCCTCTGCACGTGTTTTATTATTGTTGTGAGATCTGTCTGAAGAACACTGGGACTGTCAGTAACCGTTGAGTCTGTGCGACCAGGTGAGTTCATCAAAGCCCTGTACGAGTCGGACGAGAACTGCGAGGTGGATCCCAGCCGCTGCTCCGGCGGCGATCTGGCCGAGCACCAGAGCAACCTGAAGATGTGCTGCGAGCTGGCTTTCTGCAAGATCATCAACTCCTACTGGTGAGACACCTGGAAACACTTTGTTGATCCCAGAGGGGAAATGATGTTTTACAATTACTCACTTAGCATGTCGAGATGTTTGGGGATGGAAATGACAACAGAAAGTAGAAATATAAAGAAATGTACCTTTCTAAATATAAAGAAATGTACCTTTCTAAATATAAAGAAATGTACCTTTCTAAATATAAAGACATGTACCTTTCTAAATATAAAGCAGTATTTTACAGGGATGTAACGATGATTGTAGCAGTGAAAACGTTTTACAGGACGTTTTGTTAAAGCCTCACAAGAGGCCAGATTCAGTGCTTAGTTTCATTTCTATATTCACTTTAAGTCAAAAACTAAATCTGAAACCCCCAGAGGACCTGACATCGACTCAAATCAAACAACTGGCTAAACGTCCAGCAGTGGCAGAAACGACACGCTCATGAGGAGTTTCTCAAAATAAAATGTGAATCCAGCGTTCGGTTTGTCTGTCAGAGAAGTCAGTTTGTGCAGGAGATAAACAGAAGCTGGTGTGTATCAGGTGGGAATATACAAAACTGCTGCCGGAGAGAGGCAGCTACAGGACGGACGGCGTTGACCTTCGCCGTCACGGCCAGTGTCGACGTGTTGATTTGATTGGCTGAAAGCGATGAGCTCATTAGGTAACAGCGCTCTCCTCTCCAGCAGGTGTTGCTCTGCGTTTACTCCGTGTTGTGGACTCAAAGCACAAACAGACTAAAACAGAATCCCCTCATCTGTTTTTACGTGTTAATAATAATCTCATTAA
>NC_060155.1:29367960-29386855 GCF_021292245.1 Micropterus dolomieu | reverse complement strand
GACAACAGAAAGTAGAAATATAAAGAAATGTACCTTTCTAAATATAAAGAAATGTACCTTTCTAAATATAAAGAAATGTACCTTTCTAAATATAAAGAAATGTACCTTTCTAAATATAAAGAAATGTACCTTTCTAAATATAAAGAAAAGTACCTTTCTAAATATAAAGAAATGTACCTTTCTAAATATAAAGAAATGTACCTTTCTAAATATAAAGACATGTACCTTTCTAAATATAAAGCAGTATTTTACAGGGATGTAACGATGATTGTAGCAGTGAAAACGTTTTACAGGACGTTTTGTTAAAGCCTCACAAGAGGCCAGATTCAGTGCTTAGTTTCATTTCTATATTCACTTTAAGTCAAAAACTAAATCTGAAACCCCCAGAGGACCTGACATCGACTCAAATCAAACAACTGGCTAAACGTCCAGCAGTGGCAGAAACGACACGCTCATGAGGAGTTTCTCAAAATAAAATGTGAATCCAGCGTTCGGTTTGTCTGTCAGAGAAGTCAGTTTGTGCAGGAGATAAACAGAAGCTGGTGTGTATCAGGTGGGAATATACAAAACTGCTGCCGGAGAGAGGCAGCTACAGGACGGACGGCGTTGACCTTCGCCGTCACGGCCAGTGTCGACGTGTTGATTTGATTGGCTGAAAGCGATGAGCTCATTAGGTAACAGCGCTCTCCTCTCCAGCAGGTGTTGCTCTGCGTTTACTCCGTGTTGTGGACTCAAAGCACAAACAGACTAAAACAGAATCCCCTCATCTGTTTTTACGTGTTAATAATAATCTCATTAAGGTATTGCAATACGGTAAAACTTCATTTAACAGCCGCCTGCTGAGGAAACACGTAATGACTAATAAACGCAGGTCTGGTTTTTATAGAAGCTCTCTGGATGTATTAAACCTCTTAAACCCCGCGGGGTCGACGCTTTAGCTGCTTCGAAGCTGCTCAGATCGTTAATCCAAATATTAATGTTTGAACTTATGATCAGTGTGTCAGTTTGCACATCATTAGATCAGTTAGATTCTCCACAATTCAGTCGTTCGTTCTCATAGATTTACTGGTGCAACCTGCCAGTAACAAGAGATGAAAACTCCCGTTTCCTGTGAAGCGCTCGTTCAGACCGAAAGCGTTCCTGATTATTTATCTTCCTTCGGTCTGTGAGGGTCCAACGACCAAAAGAATTTTCATTACGCTGCTGCCTTCAAAATAAAAGCGCAGAAGCCGTCTGTCGGAGATCAAACGAATGACGTGTGTTTGATATTATTGGATAATATTCTGTTTGAAATAAACTTTTAAATAAATTTTTTCATAGTAGCTTATTTCAGTTTTGTGCGAGAGGAATTAAAGGTTTGTCCCAAATACAGTTCAGGGATTTCAGCAAAGCTATAAATCAAAGTTTTAATTACAGCACATTGTTTTTGTAAGAGGCGAAACTCTGTGCCGTGATTTATACCTAAATAAATTAGAATTTGGCCGAGACTCCTGAATCTGCACCTTAACTGCAAATAATACGATATGTGCTGCGTTTAAAAGGCCTTAATATATTTAATATATTTATACATCTGTTTTAAGTCTGCTTTATTGGCATGAATGTGTAACAATAATATTGCCAAAGCATCATATACACAACATAAGAACAATCAGCCCCATACATTTCATTAAACAAGTAATCAAAGCGTAAAGTAATAAAAGCGTATGTGTGTTTGTGTTTAAAAAAAAAAGAATATATTTTAGAAATTAAAAATGTGTGTGTGTGTGTGTGTGTGTGTGTTAAAAAATAAAAATATATTAAAAAAATTTAACAAAATAAATAAATGAAACCGTAACGTGTGTATATATATTAAGACTTTTTTTATTTTTTATAATTTATCGATTAAAAAATAACATTTTTTTTAAAAAAAGAAATCAGTATCAAATGTAAAAACAAAACAATTACTAAAATATCAAACGATCAAAATAATAATAATTTGAAAATCTGTACAATTATTTATCAGTCTGAGGTTCCACTGGTTGTCCTCACTTCTTGGCATGAGGAGACATATTTTGCAGCCATTATTTGACATTTGGGCATTTCTCCCAGTCAACAGGGGAGTTTCTGCGTCTGATATGAATTCTAATTCAGGTTTTGTCGTATGTAACATAATATTATGTATGTTGTTTTGTGTAACAGTGAATACTGAGTCCAGACCTGGAACCCTGAACCTGAATAACCTTGAACTCATCATTAAATATTTTCCATTCCTGAATCTACTTTGTTTATTAAGTGTTTTTCAAGTCAAGATGTTTTCAGGGGAAAATCACAGACTCACTTTTATTCAGTATTCCAGTCTCCACTTCCTGCTTGTGGCGTAAACACACAGTTGTGATGACAGGAAGCCTCTGCTGCTCTTTCCAGCAGCAGAAGTGACTCTTTAAAAGCAGAAACCTGATCCCTCCTTCCTGTGTCCTCAGCGTGTTTCCTCGGGAGCTGAAGGAAGTGTTCGCGGCGTGGAAGCAGCAGTGCGTCGCCCGCGGCCACCAGCAGGACATCAGCAAGCGCCTGATCAGCGCCTCGCTCTTCCTGCGCTTCCTCTGCCCCGCCATCATGTCGCCGTCGCTCTTCAACCTGATGCAGGAATACCCGGACGACCGCACGTCCCGGACGCTCACGCTCATCGCCAAGGTCATCCAGAACCTCGCCAACTTCACCAAGTGAGTGTCCGCAGGTCGACGGCGGCTCTGAGGAAGCTGATCGGGAAGCGGTTCCACCCCGAGTCCTGGTCTGCGACGAGTATCGTAAGAAGCAGTTGAGCTGTTTGAGGAAGGAGTATTTAGTCGACCTTTATTTATTTTTTATTAAACCTTTATTTAGCCAGGCAGGACACACGAGAACAACTCCTTCTTTACAAGGAGGGGAGGAATCAGCATTTAGAGTAAAGCTTAGAAAGAGGACAGAGAGGGTAAAAACACTACAGGTCAGCAGGCTTAAAACCTCTTTAACAGACCTGCAAACACCTAATAAGTAACAGGTCAATCGTGTCTCGGTCCACTGGGTGACTCGTACAGGCATGATAACAGGGCGGCTGTGGCTCTAGAGGGTCGCCCGCTGATCAGGAGGTCGGCGTGTAGAAGAGTCCTCCTTCAGGATACAGAACCTGAAGGGAATGGTTAGTTCCTTTCTGACCAGCTGTTGGCGCCTTGTCTGTGTGGTCAGGACGGTCCGTCTCTCGTTATGTACAAACATGTCACGTAGCTTTAGCACGGGGAGCTAACAGGAAGTTTGCGCTGTAACATAAAAGAAACAGATTTTTACTTCTTTTATTTTGAAGGAATGATGTTTAGCGACACTGGGTCTAAACGTGGACACGTGGTCCGTCTGTGTCTCGTCTTCAGGTTTGGGAACAAAGAGGAGTACATGGCCTTCATGAACGACTTCCTGGAGCACGAGTGGGCGGGGATGATGCGTTTCCTGTCGGAGATCTCCAACCAGGAGACTCTGTCCAACACGCCGGGCTTCGAGGGCTACATCGACCTCGGCCGCGAGCTGTCCGTCCTGCACGCCCTGCTGTGGGAGGTGGTCTCTCAGCTCGACAAGGTAACGACCGACACCGAGTGTGTGCGTGCAGCTGCTGACTGGAGACTAAAGCAGGACCGAAACCAGCTCCGCCGCACATTCATGACTCCTGTAAGGAGAGAAATTAGTCTCAATATCGCCAACAAAAGCGTGAGAAAAATTTAAAATTCCACACAAAGAAGTTTGTGTTGTGACACATTTTTTTGTTGCTGTTTTCCCGACAGACGTGGAGCAACACAGATGCTCCGTTAACTGAACTAACTCAATCTCACCACGATATTACTGAGACGCCGTTTGCATTTTGCGTAGCTTCTGTAGTGTTAGGATAAAAATACAAATTTAAATAGTAGGAAATAAGGTTTCAAATGTTTTCTAGGTTTCCTTTGAGGATGCACCGAAATTAATCTGCTGAAAACAGCAAAAACAGCACATCCGCTCCATCTGTTGCTGACTTCTTAGAAAAGAACCGCTGTGAGTGTTTCTGTCTCTCGTCTGTGAGAAGGAGATTAAACTAGCCTCTCCTACATTTGGAGTGCGCACGTATTCCAGCCTTTACGGTAAGTGAAGCGGCGCAGGGCGAGCTGACGGGCAGGTTAGAGACTTTATCCTGTCAGAGCGGCTGTGAAGTCTTCATGTTACAACATTATTTATCAAACCTGGTCGGACCGGATGGATTCAGCGCGAGGAGGAAACACATGTGACAACGTCCGGTTTTCAAAATAAGGCGTCTGTACAGGATGGAAATAAGATTAACTGGATTATATTCACAGGAAGTATAAAACATATATTACATGTGTCCATTAAAAGTAAATGGACACATGTAATTTTCTTTACCGGACCCCCTCGGGCCCCGGACCCCCCACCATAGTCTCTACACATCCTGTGGGAAATGGGAATGTGAAATGTTTGGTGTTCTGGAAATGTTTGATTATATTCAGCGTTCGGTTCATCTCCAGTGTCCTTTCAGGTATTTCTGTACCTGTTATTGTTATTAAGCCACTCTATACTTTGAAAAACATGAAGCTTTTTACTTTACAAAGCTGAGCACAGTGTTTGACCTGAGGAAGCAGCAGGCGGCGGCGAGGGGAGGGTTTCCAGATTCAAGTCTCGCTCTCATCCATCAGATTAGATTAAAAACTGACGGTCGAGTCCGAAGCGTCGAAGCGTCGTTTTGTTGTGAGGACTCGAGTTTCTTCTCCTGTTTCCCTCCAACAGTCACCAAAAACTGCATCTTTATAAAGAGCTGTCTGCATACAGACCGCTCAGGAATATAAAGATGTTTAAGCAGCCGCTCACTTCAGGCCGTGTTACACGCTTTAAGGGCCGTTGATCAGCAACCCCCCCCCCCAACTGTGATGTAACAAGCGAGCTGTTGCTTTAATAAAACGGTTACCAAGCGCGGCAGAAAGAAAGTAAAGACATTTTTTTATGAATACAAAAAGTAGGCTGCACCGTGCATGACAGTTGCTAAGCAACACAAAGGCTAGAATTAGTCGAAGTGTTTATTTATATTTATTTGTTTGTTGAGGAGCCACTAAAAGCTGTCCAGCGTCAGGAGGTTGGTAACTGGTGTGAGTCTGGCGCTCTAACGGAGTGAAAGTTCAGTTGGTGATCGGTGTGATGTGAGCATTTGATGGTGACATGAACATCAGGAGCACTTCAGCTCATTTAACCACATTAACGCTGCGCGGCTGAACCTCACAGCATGGCCTGAACTCCCCCCCTCCCTCCCTCCCCCTCCTCCCCCCCCCCGGCTGTGCCTCACCTGTCTCACCTGAGCTCGGCCTCTCATGGCTCTGCTGTGTTTGACGTGGTTCTGTTCAGTAGAAGCATGAAGTTCTAGTTGGTTTTTGTTTCCATTAAGTTTCCCTCATGTTTTTCTCCTCCCCCCTCCCCCCTCCTTTCTCCCCCCTTCTGTTCACTTCCTGTCTGGCCGACTCTCTGTTGCCCCCCCCACCATCACCACCTCTGCATCCTGGTGCTTCCATTCAAACCATCCACACACACACACACACACACGCACACGGCGACCACAGGGTGAAAATTCCTTCCTGCAGGCCACCGTAGCCAAGCTGGGGCCGCTGCCGAGGATTCTGGGAGACATCTCTCGCTGCCTGGCCGCTCCCACGCCCGTCCAGCAGCAGCTGCGCCGTTTCCAGGACCACAACTCCGCCCACAACATCAGCGGCAGCCTGTCGTCAGGGTTACAGCGGATCTTCGAGGACCCCGCCGACAGGTAACCAATCAGCTGACAGATACGACACAGAGCCATTAAAAGGTCACGTTAGCTTCGTGGCGGCCTGAAACAGGATGTGATGTCACGGGTCTGTGGGCTATTTTATTTTGAAAGACACATAAAATCTGTCTGACAGCGTTTTTATTGTTTCCTGGTTTTAAATCATAAGAACATGTCGTCACGAGTAAATGATGTTGATGACTTCCTGTGTACGTGTCACTTCCTGCAGCCACAGCGAGGTCCGTAGCCTGCAGTCTCCCGTGGGCGAGCTGATGGAGGGTTACGTTCGCGGTCAGCGCCCCCTGCTGGCTCAGCAGCATCCCTCCGCCCACACCAGCTTCTCAGACCAGGAGGAGCGCGACGCCCTGCTGCCCAACGGCCGCAGCATCTCTATGGTGGACCTGCAGGACGCCCAGAGCCTGCACGGCCTCCCCGCGGGGCCGCCGCCGCACCACGAGGCCCCGCCCCGCCTCAGCAGGGCGGGCTCCCAGGCCTCCATCGGACACGCCCCGCCCCCGCTCAACTACCCCCACTCCAACCCTCTCACCCCGCAGCCGGCGCCGCACCAGCTCAAAGCCCCGCCCAGAGACGGTCAGCCGCAGAGCGCGCCGCAGGTGAGGCGGCCGCTGAACCCGTCGCTCAGCCAGCAGCGCAGCCTGCAGCCGCTGTGCTTCCAGAACCCCGTCTACCACCTGAGTAACCCCGCCCACAGCCTGTCCACGCGCTCCGCCCACTCGCTGCGGCAGGACTCCAGCTCCGAGAACCTGAGCACCGAGAGCTCGCACAACAGCCACAGCAACTCCGACGACTTCGGCAGCCAGGTGGGGGTCAAAGGTCGCGTGGCGTCCAACAGCAGTCTGGACGAGTTGGGCAGCAGGCGGAGCACGCAGAGCGAGGAGTGCTCGACGCCGCGCCGCCACGTGCTGCCCGACCTCCCGCCGGGCACCGCCACAGCGGTCGCCATCCCCCGTCAGAGCACGACGGCGGGCACAGCCCACATCATCAAGGTGGAGCAGCAGAGCAGGGGAGGGGGCGGAGCCAGGACTCCACGCTCTCTCCCTCACAGCGCCTCGCTACGCAGCAGCAGCAGCGCCAACACGGAGCCCACGCCCCCCACCACCGGCCTCGCCAACCGCAGTCCAGTCCAACAGCCCGCCTGCTCTGTGGAGAACGTGGCTCCGCCCCCGAGGAGCGCCACCAAGCAGCCGCCGCAGGTACTGCAGAAACTTCAGGACGGGAAATTGTTAAAAGTGAAACTCTGATTAACAGATTTAAAGCTTTAAATATTTTTATATCTGATGTTACTGGTTTGTGTTCAGGTGGTGTCTCCGGTGGAGGCGGTGGCGGTGGCGTTGTCCCCGGTGGAGAGGACGGCGGCCTGGGTGCTCAACAACGGCCAGTACGAGGAGAAGGATGAGGAGGAGGGAGCAGAGAGGAGCAGGGAGGAGAGCAGGAACACTGAAAAGGTACAGAGCATAAATAAATCATTAACGGTGGGAGCTCCACCCCGAAGCGGCGTCACATCAAACTAACCCCGCCCTCCTGCACCGACAGTACGAGCTGGAGATCACGCGGCTGAAGGAGCGGCTGCGGGTGTCCGGGCGCCGTCTGGAGGAGTACGAGCGGCGGCTGCTGGCTCAGGAGCAGCAGATGCAGAAGCTGCTGCTGGAGTACAAACACCGCCTGGAGGACAGCGAGGAGAGACTGAGGAGGCAGCAGGAGGAGAAGGACAGCCAGATGAAGAGCATCATCTGCAGGTACAAACTCCACCCGGCTGGGCTGCACAGGGCAGAGAAACCAAACACACCACAGCTGGACAATAATAGTACTGTACTGTAATGAGTCACAGCTGAGTGTCGTCTGTTTCTCTGTCACAACTAAAACTACTAAATAACGTCCGTTACAAAAAGGGTTTCATTACTGCGCACGAGATCAGTGATGACATTTTGGGAACTTTTAGAAACTTTGGATGATTTTTGAGAACTTTAATGACTTTTGGAGACATTTTTGACCCAATTTTGAAAACTTTTTGATGAAGTTCTGGGAAATTTTTTCGACCCAGTTTTGGGATTTTTTTGGGAACCTTTTGAAGAAGTTTTTTTTTTTTTTCCCCCATTCAGTTTAAGAAACTGACAGTTTTAAAAACGTTTTGATGATATTGAACTTTTTGAAGCCATTTTGGGAACTTTATGACAATGTTTTTGGAACTCTTAAATTACTTTTTGATGATTTAGGAATCGTTTGAGGATATTTTTGGAACTTTATAATTACTTTTTTGGAACTCTTTAATGACTTTTGGGGACATTTTTGACCCAATTTTGAAAACTTTTTGGGAACTTTTTTACCCAGTTTTGCATTTACATTTATTCATTTAGGTGACGTTTTTATCCAAAGCGACTTACAATTGCTATATATATATAAAAAATGTATCTTTTTGATAATTTTTTAAAAAACGTTTTTCATGCAGTTTAAGAAACTTTTTAAACAGAAGACATTTTTTTAAACTTTTTGATGATATTAAACTTTTTGAAGCAGTTTTGGGAACTTTATTTTTTTGGAACTTTTTCACAACATTTTTTGAACTCTTAAATTACTTTTTGATGATTTTTTAGGAACCGTTTGAGAATAATTTGGGAACTTTGACTTTTTAAGAAACTTTTTGACACATTTTTTGGAACTTTTTTGGACCCAGTTTGGGAACCTTTTGAAGATGTTTTGAGAACTTAATTACTTTTTGATTAGTTCTTGGGAACTTTTTGAAGCAGGTTTGAGAACTCTTAAATTACTTTTTAATGACTTTTGGGGAACTTTTGGACACAGTTTTGGGTCACAGAAACATTTAAAATTCAATGTTTGGCATATAACAAGAGATAACTGGACACAGGATAACAACGTTTGCGTGTTCGCAGGCTGATGGCAGTGGAGGAGGAGTTGAAGCGGGACCACGCAGAGATGCAGGCGGTGATCGAAGCCAAGCAGAAGATCATCGATGCTCAGGTACAGACAGCAACACAGATCTCAGATCAGCCTGCAGGCCACAACATCACACCTGTAACACAGCTGCATCTACATCCACACAGTGCCGACCATCAGTAGAACACCAGCTTTCTGTTTGTTTCAGAGTAAATTTACTCTCAAACATTAAATGAGCCGATGTGGTTCTCCGCACTCAGTCCGCCCACAGCTGGCACAAAAAACAACCAGTTCTGTAAAACTTTTTTAAATTTCTCTCTTGATGGTCGTCAGAGAGGAAACCAGCAGCCGTCTGTGAGCTTCACTTGTAGCTCTTGTTCTCCGCCGCTCGTCGACTCTTCACTGATTTCAGGTCAGTGATGGATGTGAAATAAACCACTCAGGCAAGTAGTGACTGTAGCCCCGCCCCCTCCCTCACCTCCACCACGCTGTTTTTTTTTTTAGAAAGAACGCCATCATTGACGGGTGCCAACACACCTCACACCTCAGCAGCCAATCATAGACCAGATTTGCGGTCCGTTTAAATAGCAGTTCAACAAGCTGAACGCTCTAAATCTGTGAAAACTCTAGTGGACTTCTGTGAGGTCAGAACGACAACGTATGCTGCGTTACAAATCGCAGTACATTCTGCAGCAGCGACAATCATACAATCAGGACATACTATTTCGTACTTACATTACACCTTGAACTTTGACCCTCTGGCTCATACTCATGCTGCCCTGAGGATTGTGGGTCAGAATAGCCAGAAGAGCTTGCTGACTTGCAGAATGCGACTGGATGCAGCAGAACATCCTGCAACTGCGTTCGACATCCTTTGCACTGGGTCATTCTGGCATAATATATAATGTACCCGTAACCTTCAGACACTTATTACCCAGCATCAGTTTATATTAGCACTCTTTATTCTACGGTGTATTTCTCTCTTGTTCAGAAAAGTGAAATTAATTGTGTTCAAAAAGTTCCCAAAACTGCAAATTGAATAGAGTTGTTTTGGTTTGCTAAACGTTGAAAATAAACTAAATTTATACCCACTTGCTAAAACTTACAGCCCTGCAATAAATCCTCCTTTGTGAATATTCTAATGTTCAGTTTGTGGATCTATAACAGGCTAAATAACATAATTTATTTCAGGGCTGTAAATTAGACTGCATTAGTTTTAGCTAGGTTTATCTGATAAACTGAATATACACCTAGTTGCCAGTTTATTTTCAGCATTTAGCAAACTGGAACTTCTTAATGCAGGCTTGGGAACTTTTTGACACAGTTTAGGGAACTCTTGGATGCAATTTTTGGGAACTTTTTGACGACGTTTTGGGAACTCTTGAATGCAGTTTTTTGGAACTCTTGGATGCAGTTTTTGGGAACTTTTTGGGAACGTTTTGGGAACTCTTGGATGCAGTTTTTGGGAACTTTTTGACAACATTTTGGGAACTCTTGGATGCAGTTTTTGGGAACTTTTTGACAACATTTTGGGAACTCTTGAATGCAGTTTTTGGGAACTTTTTGACGACGTTTTGGGAACTTTTTGGGAACTCTTGAATGCAGTTTTTGGTAACTTTTTGGCGACGTTTTGGGAACTCTTGGATGCAGTTTTTGGGAACTTTTTGACAACATTTTGGGAACTCTTGAATGCAGTTTTTGGGAACTTTTTGACAACATTTTGGGAACTCTTGAATGCAGTTTTTGGGAACTTTTTGACGACGTTTTTGGAACTCTTGGATGCAGTTTTTGGGAATGTTTTGGGAACTCTTGGATGCAGTTTTTGGGAACTTTTTGACAACGTTTTGGGAACTCTTCAATGCAGATTTGGGAACTTTTTGGGATCTGTGGTATTTGGTTTCTAGAGGAGTTGAAACACATTCCACTTTCTGCTCCTGACAGTCATCAGCTGAAAAACAGATCCGAGTTCACTTCTTTGTCTCGTGTATTCATGGTGGCTGCTGGTGTTTTGGTGTGTTGAGCTCTGAGCTGGTTTTACTTCTGTTGGCTGGCTGCCACCCCACCCTCCCTTCACCCCCCACCCCCACTAAACAACCAGAGCTTCCGGTCCACTTTCTGTTAAATGAAGCAAGGTGTCAGAAGGTTTAATAAGATTCAGAGGCGGCCGGTTGGACGGCTCCATCCACTCAGGTGTTTCTTTTCAGTTTCTGAGCAGGTAAATCAAAACTCAAAAGATTTAGACTCTGATTCCAGATCAGAGTTTGACTTCCTGCTGAAAAACTGCGGCTGAGCTTCGATCTCACTTCTTTTTTGGTTATTTTTTTGTTGTTTTCAGTTTTTTGGCTGCTGCCCTCAAACTTTCTCTGGATGTTTTGTGAATCTCAGTTTTCTGCTGTCGGGTCAAAAAAAGCATCACAACAACTTGTTTTACTCATGAAACTCAACTCTATGTTCATCTGTCCATTAATAATTATGTAACAGATATTAAAGGGATAATTAATGTAATAAATGAATGGGTTGTGATAAATTAATACATTTTAATTGATTAACTGCAGAGTTTAAAATGGACTAAATAACATGAAAGAAATCCTTGAATGTATACGGCACCTCACAAGGTTCATTTCTTCATTTAAGTGCATTTTAAATGTATGGATGACCTTCAATGCTTTTTGGTATATTTGGCAATATTAATCACTGTTTAAAGACCAATTCAGGGACCCTGTAATGTTGTTTTGTAAAAATTTTTCTTCCATGTAGAAACCTTTAAAAACTGTTTTTACCGTCCATTAATGTTTTCATTTGTCCCAATTTTGGTAAATTTATCAGATTTCTGAATACTTAACAGGAATAACTTCAAATCCCTCAACGGATCATTAAATCCCTTAAACGGACCAAATAAGGTGAAATCCATCCCTTCATTTTATATATTAAATACATTTTTTGGTTACTTTGCTATCTGGTCAATTCTAAAGGGGTTTTTACATTTTTAATATTTCATAATGCATTCATTTATGTACCCCTGCATTTGCAGCTAAATTGAAAAATGTAGTTCTTAACATAAAAAGATAAATTAGCATTGTAATTTTATATATTTTAGGGGCATTTACCGCTTTTAAAAAACCCTTTACAGCTGAAAATATTTCAGATGAATTAAATTTGGAATTTAATTTAAAATCTACTTCTTTTGAAACTAAGAGGTCTTTAAAGTGTTTAGTTTTTCAAATTGAAGAGGCAGCACTGTGGAAACTTTGTCTTCACTGCAGTTTAAAATTAAGTTCTGCAGGTCTGTAGAAGAAGACAACTTTAACGCTATAAAACGGTTTAATTTGCACCCTAAAATTACGTTATGTCAAGTTCATAAAGTAACTGAGGTCTTTTTTACATTTGATTGAAAGGATTATATTAAAGATTTGTAGTGGAATTTCTGAGTTTTAATGCTTTTTAAATGCTTTGTTAAATAACATGAAAGTCAAACTAGAATTAAGGTTAAATTTCAAAAACTGTGGACATAATCCAAACATCATTAGATAATCTACAAATTTATACAGTTTTTACTTCTTAAAATTCCCCTAAAAGTCTTTTAGAAACCTTTTAATGTATCAATCTATTCATTCATCTACTACCAGTAACCCTGAACAAGAATCCATAAAAATAAACTTAATCCCCCAATTTTATATTTACATTAAATAGCCTAACTCCTTAAACTAATGAATCATCATTTCAAGTTGACTTAATTTGAAAAGCTCTTAATTAATAAATTAACTTAAGGCATTTAAGAGTTTTAGATTTTCAGATTAAACAGGTCCCATTAAGAATCTCTGGCTACCAAACATTTATTTTCCTCGTGAGGAATTAAACTCTGACTTTGTGCTGCGATGTGTTTTTAACCCGACAGTCAGATCGTCACAAACCCTCATTTTATTTTTTACATCTCAGTCTGACTTCCTGTCCCGCCCCCTCTCTGTCTGCTTCTATCCAATCAGGAGAAGCGGATCGACTCTCTGGACGCGGCAAACTCGCGGCTGATGGCGGCGCTGACGCAGGTGAAGGAGCGCTACAGCACGCCAAACCTCCGCAACGGCCTGTCACCCACCAACCCCACCAAACTGTCCATCACTGAGAACGGGGAGTTCAAGAACAGCAGCTGCTGATTGGCCGACCGGGACATGAGAGGCGGGGCTTAAACCCTCTGACCCCGCCCCCTCCTTCACCTGAAGGATGTTAAATCTATAAATACGAGTGTAAATACTGACGGTTTGGTCTGTTGGGTGTACAGAGTGTGTGTGTGTGTCACAGAAGCACAGTGAGGAAGAAACAAACCAAAAACAGAAACTGAACTCGACTTTTCTAAACTACTTTTTTTACCGTTTTTATTTGAATCTTCTGGTTTTTGTTGTCGAGGCCGAAGTTCGTTTGTTTTATGATTAAACTTTTTTTTATTAGCGTGGAGCCGTTTGTTTTTGTTGTTGATTTTTTTACCTGCCGAGTTGTTCTGGGGTTTTAATTTATTGCTCCACGTCGCCCCCTTGTTGTTGTTGTTGTTGTTGTTGCTGATCTACTGAACAGACTCCTGCAGGGTCAAAGGTCACGCACCTGTCTGCTGTCCACATGTTGAGAATAAAAGCTGCCTGAAAGCCAGTCGTCTCATTTCTGTCGTCTCTGTGGAAACAAAATCACACAGTGATTAATTTAATGTGTAACGGTTTAATTAGAAAGAATTAAAACTGATTTATAATGAGGAACTTTGCTTCTTCTCTTTAACGATATAATAAAGTGATTATTTTGGGATATTTTTCAAGGTTTTCTGGTGTTTGATAAACGTAATGATTGATCGATTAACTGAATATTAAAATAATCATTTGTTAACTTTGTTTTTTTTTGTTTTTGTTGCAGCTGCTGACTTTGAATTCATTTAACTTTTAAACTTAGGGAAAATGATGAACACAGATTCAGAGGTGAGACGTGAGGTACTTGGGCATTATAATCACCTAAACGTTAAATTCCTTTAATATAACAAAGTACAAAATGCAAATCTACATTTTCAGGGTTTTTATTTCAGAGGATTCTATTGTTTTCTTTCCAGCACAAAGGGCAGATAAAGGTTTATAAAAACAACATGGTGAGGATAAGAAACTGTCAAAGTGTCCAGCGTGTCCTGTTATAATGTAATAAATAATAAACATTTGGACTTTGACATTTTATATTAGACTTGAATACTGACAGTGATGGACAGGTTTAAGACATTTGATTTCCCCTTTAATAGAATAAACCTTTTAATAAGAATCCTTTGGTTCAGTTTCAGGTTTTAAGTTTTTCCCGGAAGTTAATTTTAGCTTTTATTTTGAAAGACACCACAGGAAGTAGCGTGTTGTGATTATTCTCCTAACTTGACACAGCAGGTGTGTCGTAACGTCACCATTCATTAGATTAACCATAAAGAAGAACACGTGATTATTGATCACGTCAGGATGGTCAGCTTTTCTTTAACTTTATAACAAAGTGATTATTTTGGGATATTTGGAGACGCCACGTTGAAAATGACGAACGACAGAAAAAGCTAAATGTGACGAGCGTTTTTTGATCTGCTGAACAGACTCCTGCAGGGTCAAAGGTCACGCACCTGTCTGCTGTCCACGTGCTGAGAAGAAAAGCTGCCTGAAAGCCCGTCGCATCATTTCTGTCTCTGTGGAAACAAATCTGCACGTCACACAATGATTAAATGATGTTTAACTGTTTGAAACACAGTTTAATTAGAAAGAATAAAACGTGATTGTTCACGTTAATGTTACAGTAAAGTGATAATTTTGGGGGTTTCGATAAAACAAGATGTTACAAGACGTCACGTTAAAAATGAAGAACGACAGAAAAAGCTAAATGTGACGAGAATTTTTTCAACGTTTTCTGGTGTTTAATAAACCAAACGACTGATTAACAGAATAAACTGCAGATTAACTACAAATGAAAATAATCATTTGTTGACTAAAAGATTTTAGTTTCAATGGTGAAAAAGTGTTTTAGGTGACTTTTAATGAATTTAACTTTTACATTTTGTTAGAAATCAGAGGTGAGACGTAACTTACTGGAGTACTGCGCAGGTTAGAGGTACTTGTACTTAATTATGTAATTAGTTCATTTCTACTTCCATTTTGCTCTTTACTGATAAAAAAATCAGCTATTCATCAGGAGAAGTTTGTGCTTGAAAGAATTAAAACATTTTAATAAAAGAAGTGGGAACAAGGCAGCAGACATGTTTCATCTTTTGTAAAAGCTTAAATTGTCAACAGAATCTTAAAATGCTGCTCCTGAGAAAAATAAAAGGTAAATAAACGTCTGGAAGGAGCCGCTCTGCAGAATAAATACTTTTACTTTCTGCAATTTCAAAGTACTTCTGTATTTTTACTTCAGTGATTAACGCAGGACTTTTATGAGTGGAAAAGAAAACCTTTAATAATCTGCCAATTTATCCACTTTTCTGCTTAAAATCCTTAAATATATTAAAAAATTAACATTTCCTCATTTGGCAGCTTTAATCCAAAGTGACTTTTTGACATTTGAGAAACAACATCCAGGCTTCAGTAAAGCATCGATACACTAAGATCTACGAGCTAAACAATCCACGTTGTTTCTGTTCATTTATTTATTTTATTTATTTACTAGAATAAACGTTTCAATACCTGAATAAGAATCCTCAGATTCCGACTGAGGTGTGTTTTTAGACGGGTGCTTTTACTTTTTCGGAAGTTGATTTCAGCTTTTATTTTGAAAGACACCACCAGAAGTCACTTGTATTGCTCTCCTAACTTGACAGAACAGGTGAGTTTAACACGTTGTTGTGTGTTCTTGTATTTTCTGCGTCTCGCAGGTGTGTCGTGACGTCACCGTGGTTCTCAGGTACTTCCTGTCCGCTCTGATTAAAAAAAGCCTTTTTTGTTGTTTTTTTTACCTGCTGAGTTCTTTTGTTGCTCCACGTCGCCCCCTCCTGGGGTCAAAGGTCACGCACCTGTCTGCTGTCCACATGCCTGAAAGCCCGTCGTCTCATTTTTGTCGTCTCTGTGGAAACAAATGAATGTTTAACAGTTTGAAACACAGTTTAAATAGAAAGAGTAAAACATGATGTTACAGTAAACTGATCATTTTGGGGGTTTTGATAAAACAAGATGTTTGAAGACGTCACACTGAAAAGAACAGGAGAAAAACTTATAAAAACCAAACAACTCATTGATTAACGGCGAGAATAAACTGCAGATTAACTAAATATGAATGTGTGTGATCTATTGTGTTTTAGTTTTTAAGTTGCAGCAGCTGCCTTTAAATTCATTTAACTTTTAAATTCTGGTAGAAAAAAGGACGAACACAGAGATTCAGAGGTGAGATGGAACTTTCTGACGTACTGCACAGGTTAGAGGTTCCACTTTATGATGCTTTCTGTTTGTACTTCACTGTATAGATTTGACTTTTCATCAGGAGGAACACGCGTGTTGGCAAACTGTTCCTCTTCCTCAGGTGAGGAAGGAGTTTGTGCTCGAAACGTCTTCGTGTCCATGTACAATTAAAACTTTAAAGAGAAGTGTGAACGTGCTTCATAGTTTTGTGAAAGCTCAAGTTGTCCGACAGAAACTTAAAATGCTGCTTCTGAGTGAGATAAAAGCTAA
This sequence comes from Micropterus dolomieu, assembly GCF_021292245.1. Classification (NCBI taxonomy): domain Eukaryota; kingdom Metazoa; phylum Chordata; class Actinopteri; order Centrarchiformes; family Centrarchidae; genus Micropterus; species Micropterus dolomieu. The sequence continues at coordinate 29,370,493 of NC_060155.1, read as the reverse complement.
ATAAAAGTCTGGAGGGAGCCTCTCTGCAGAATCAGTACTTTAACTTGAAGTACTTTCTGCGATTTCACTGTACTTCTGTATTTTTACTACAGTAATGAATGCAGGACTTTTAATGAGTGAAAGAGAAAACCTTCTGACAATCTGCCAGTTTAAACACTTTTACTGCTTAAAATCCTTACAAATACAAACAAATACAAATACTGCAGTGTAATATCTTCAGTACATGTAGAGATACTACAGTGTAATACTCCTTTACTAGTAGAAATAGTAGTGCGTAATACTGCATTAACAAAGCCTGCTTTCAAAGTCCAACAGTAAAATACTCAATTTCAAGTAAAGATACTACAGGTAATACTGCCTTACAAGTAAAAGTAGAAATACTACAGTGTAGTAGGGGAGAGTGGGGACAAAAGTACCGTTTTTCAGAAAAACCTGATTTTAAAAGATAATGTTTCAGACGGATATATTTTTGCTGTATTTCAGGCGGTATTTTGCACAAATGTAGAACGACTTCCGTATAATTTCACTTTAAACATAAGCGACACATTGTTTTCAACCGCGTCAGCTGGGAAAAAAGTAACACAACAATACAAGCTAGTTGTTTCGTTTTACCACCCTTGTATTTAATAAATAAACATGACTGTGTAACTGCAAACACCTTTTGTCCTTTATCTTTAAAAAAATAAATTTTATTACATTTTTATTTTAAATATTCCGTTTCAAAAGTAAGCTGAATTGTTTAGAACATTTCATATTATATTAAGGATATATAATAAATATATAATATAAATATGCAAATGTGTGAGCCTAAAACAGGGGAAATGGTTTGTTGTAGACTGTTTATGAACCTGATATGATTAAAATAAAATAAGAATATTGTTGCAGCAGCTTTAGAAACAGTGAAAAAATTAAACATAATTTAGAAAGATGGGACAAAAATAAAAATAAACAATAAAATTAAGATAAAAATTTAAAAGCTATTTACAGAATAGGCCTGTACACATTTCACATTTTGAAATGAATTTAAAATTGTTTTAGTAAGAACAGTATGAGTGATCTGCATTCTGAGTGCTTTTTACAGACAGGCCAAAATAAATATCAGCCGCTCTCTTAATATACGCATGCAGCTTCCTCTCCTAGTCCAAGAAGAAGACTTAATAATGTGATCTGTACCTGTGGTCTGGTCTTCTCCCCAATTATCTCTGCCCTCCTCCTGCATTATCTGAACAAAGCGACTCATCAGCTGACCTGAGACTAATGTTTCTAATAGAGAAACACATTCCCAGAAACATCTGGCTGAATCAGACCTCTGTCTTTCTGACCCACGCTATTGGCATATTCTGTTGGTACAATATGACATAAAAATGTTCTAATAAATGCTGCAACACACAGAAAAGTCACGACATTAGCAGCGGAAACAGAAACACTTGTTACTTTCTTCCCGATAGGAACTGACATATAAACACAATTTATTTTTATACTGAAAAACGCTGAAGGGAAACATCAGCTGTGTTAAAGCACTTAATAACCTTTAGATTAATCATTACTGTGACACATGAAACAAGAGACACAACTTATACTTCAAAAAAAGAGTCGCACTCTCAGTTACATCCAAATAAAACCCAATATTAACACATAAATGCATCAATTCAGCTCATTTTTGTAGCTCTAGGTGCAGTTTGGTTTAATCTGGTTTCACTCTGTAACAAAGAACAAAAAAATACGTAGCACTACAAATACAGTTTATTTACTGTGATTATAAGGTTAGCATTATTGCTAACAATCTTATGCCAATAATGAATCAACCATGGGGAGTTTTTTCCGGTTGTGTCCATTCTGCCGACATTACCTGACAGGAGGAAATGAGATCGGCTGGTTTGTGCAACCAGGTTTTTGCAGTAGCCCAACTTAGTGAAATCGCCGTTTATAGCATTTTCACAAATTGAATAAAGGTTTCACAAATCTGAAACTGTGTTTGATTGAAACTTTATTCTCTCTAAAGGAATCTAGTTCAGGTTTAAGAGCTCTAGGTATAGTGGTTTTGGATCTGGACCTGGTCTAATGTGGTCAGCGTGTGGAGAAAAAGCAGTGAAATTATCCTTTTGTCATTTTCACAAATAAAATAAGTTTTTTCAAATCTAAAAAAGTGTTTCAGACAGCGTTAAGGCTTTGCCTAAAATGCATAACAGCTTTCACAGCAGTAAGAGGTGCAAAAAACTGAGAATCGGTCGCTCAGCAAAGCAACTTTCACTTAAGTTCCCCTTAACTTTCCTCTTAACTGCCGAATCGGAAGTTAACTTCAGCGTCATATGACAGGGGCGTTTTTAGGATCTTGAAACATTGGGGTCTTAGCCCAGCCCATAAAACTTCACATCTTCACATAATAATAATTGACCCTCCACTAAGCAGTAAAGCAACAGTAAACATCCTCTACTTATACAGCACAACAAAACTCACAACAACACTGTTAACTGTGTCATGTCTGTAAATCAAATAATATAACAACAAAACTGCGACAGTATGAGCCGGGGGG
>NC_060155.1:29360712-29367860 GCF_021292245.1 Micropterus dolomieu | reverse complement strand
CACTTGTTACTTTCTTCCCGATAGGAACTGACATATAAACACAATTTATTTTTATACTGAAAAACGCTGAAGGGAAACATCAGCTGTGTTAAAGCACTAAATAACCTTTAGATTAATCATTACTGTGACACATGAAACAAGAGAAACAACTTACAATTCAAAAAAAGAGTCGCACTCTCAGTTACATCCAAATAAAACCCAATATTAACACATAAATGCATCAATTCAGCTCATTTTTGTAGCTCTAGGTGCAGTTTGGTTTAATCTGGTTTCACTCTGTAACAAAGAACAAAAAAATACGTAGCACTACAAATACAGTTTATTTACTGTGATTATAAGGTTAGCATTATTGCTAACAACCTTATGCCAATAATGAATCAACCTTGGAGAGTTTTTCCCGGTTGTGTCCATTCTGCCGACATTATCTGACTGGAGGAAATGAGATCGGCTGGTTTGTGCAACCAGGTCTAGTTTGTAGTACAATACAAAGTTTTTGCAGTAGCCCAACTTAGAGAAATTGCCGTTTATAGCATTTTCACAAATTGAATAAAGGTTTCACAAATCTGAAACTGTGTTTGATTGAAACTTTATTCTCTCTAAAGGAATCTAGTTCAGGTTTAAGAGCTCTAGGTATAGTGGTTTTGGATCTGGACCTGGTCTAATGTGGAGAAAAAGCAGTGAAATTGTCCTTTTGTCATTTTCACAAATAAAATAAAAGTTTTTTCAAATCTAAAAAAGTGTTTCAGACAGCGTTAAGGCTTTGCCTAAAATGCATAACAGCTTTCACAGCAGTAAGAGGTGCAAAAAACTGAGAATCGGTCGCTCAGTAAAGCAACTTTCACTGAAGTTCCCCTTAACTTTCCTCTTAACTGCCGAATCGGAAGTTAACTTCAGCGTCGTGTGACAGGGGCGTTTTTAGGATCTTGAAACATTGGGGTCTTAGCCCAGCCCATAAAACTTTACATCTTCACATAATAATAATTGACCCTCCACTAAGCAGTAAAGCAACAGTAAACATCCTCTACTTATACAGCACAACAAAACTCACAACAACACTGTTAACTGTGTCATGTCTGTAAATCAAATAATATAACAACAAAACTGCGACAGTATGAGCCGGGGGGTCTGGAGGTTCTCCCCCAGAAAATTACACTGCATTCTGGTGTTTTTCTGCACCAATTTATTGTGGAAATTATTTATATAAAAGGGACACACAAAATTCAGGTAGCGCTGTTGCTTTTAAATGACTTGAAGGCTGGAAATTCTGCCTTCAGATGTTAAGACTAGATTACTCATTTGATCGTCCTTGTTGCTGAATTGTGGTGAACATTTAAGAACATTTTGATATTTTATGACCTTTTAACTTATTATTTATTCCCATCTTAAATGTGCAATTGTACTACTGCCTGCCTCGGCCAGGACACTCTGGGAAAAATAGTTTTTCTGGTTTAATAAAAGGTATAATAAAACATAATGCAGAGCAGCTCTCAGCCTTCAGACATGTTTCTCCTGTAGATCAACTTTTAATATCATCACTGCTGAATCAGGACACATGCAGGCCAGACTGATTGAACCTCTTTAAATGTGCATGTGGCACCTTTTTACCTCATCAATAATAAATTAAAAGGGGCTATATTTAAGTTTTTAATTTTAATAAATCAAATTCTCATTGCCTTATTGTCAGTGGGCTCAAAACTCACTTAGCCTGTTTTCTCCGTTGCTTCCATCAGCCACTATTCTGCTTTTAATGCGAGGTCTCTGTGCGCTCCCGAGCCTCTCAGACTACAGCGACAACATGGCAGCTAACGACATGCAGGCCACTAACACCATAAAACAACCGGCTCACAGCAAAACACAGACTCCACGTAAGGATCCAAAACAACAATAAAGGTTTCTGTGCTGAAGCCCATCAGACCAAACAGGTTCAGATGATGTTGAGTAAGAACAAAGTGAGCATTAGTAAAGCTGCAGAAACAGAGAAAGTCACGTTAGCTCGCAGGCTAACGCCGAGCAGTTGCTAATGTTATCCGGTGCAAAGTTATATCGCTTTCACATTACTTCACCAACGCGACCCCTGTTACTATCCTGTGGACCACTGTTGATTTAGCCTGCAAGAAAGGATGTAACGGCAAAAAGCAAATGTGGAGCGATTTGTTTACTAACGTTAGCTTATAGCGATGCAGCCAGGAGCAGCCAGCTAACGCCACAGTAGCTCAGACCTGCCGCTGTTTGCTTCGTAACATTGAGTTTATGTTTATTGTGGTTTTACCAATACTCAGGTTCACAGCTTCTCCACCGCTCAGTCACTGTAACTAACGTGACCCACATAACATGAACGGTCACAACACCGCAGAGGAAGGAAGAGCGATACACTAACTAGTTACAGTAAAGTTACTGACTGCGGTCTGACTGTTATAAAGTGTGACACGTTATAATATCCTGTCCAGCTCACTGACCGTTTCATTATCACCCCGTACATGTAGCTGTGCTGACACTGCTGAGCCTCCGGTGACAGATTCCCAGATAGTAAAGATGGTTACTGAAAGCAGCAGGCGAGCTAACGATGTAGCACGTCGGCTAAATGCAGTAAATGTACCGTGATCATGTAACGAGCACGGATTAGTTCAACCTGCAGCTGATAAAAATATTACTGTAATGTTGCAGTGGGAGTTTACCTGAGTTTCCAGTATATTGTGTGAAGCCGTCTCCCTGTCTGTCTATAGCTGCTGTCACTCTGCCTTCTTTCGGCAGGATTGTGCTGATATGCTGCTCGCTGCGCTGAATGAAGTAACGTTACGGAGCCGGTGTTGATCTGCCTCTGAGACGGGAACGCTGAAGTAACAGAGCCTGAACATGTCTGAGTGAAAAGCCGCAGCCTGCATGCTGGTGATCCTGCGTTTACTGCAGGATTTCTGTAGGACAGCGGTTGTGTTTCGGATTCTGCTCACTCATGACTTAAAGCGAGCACGTGTACGAGCACACGCCTGGTTGCAATCTTAAAACCGCACCGCTAGTGGCCGCTGGAAACTCCATAACGCCCCTTTAAATCATTTTAATTCAGTGATAAACTCCTGGACTTTAATAACTCCTGTGTTTCAGCAGGTTTTCTGCTCATGTTCAAAGTTCTGCACATTCAGAATCTAACTGGGTTCTCTGACATTTCTAGAATAAATTATATTTTGAGAGGTTCAACAGGATAAATCATCATAAACTTTGAAATCAATCCGCACCGTGTGGAAGGGATCCGTATCACGGGTTCTGCAACCCGTTGCACCACTACTGTCCATGGTAGTGCGGGGATGTTTAGCCCCGATGTGTCCACATGAGGAAAGGTCAAGATAGGCTATCAGAGGAAAAATCTCTAGACTAGGCAACTTGATGAGTTTATTTTTTTAAGTAGTCCATTAAAATATTCCTGCAAATGCAGTGAAGAAGCTGATTATCTGTAATTTAGCTATTTCTACAATTATTTTCCTTTTTAAATCTCCATGAAGGTGTTGATAAGATTATATATATATATACACAACTTGTTATCTGTGCCTTTGATTATGGAGATGTAGCCAACCACACAGCGTGCTTTGCTGTAGCACAGGCTGCCAACACAATCTGATTATTCCTGAAGCATCTAAATAATCTTCACAACGCAAAGAATTATTGTGGCAGAAACACGAGAGCAGCTCGTTGTTGAAGCAGGTAAACCTGCACACAGAGGAAGCTGTGCGTCATGCGCAAAACCCAACAGGACTGTTTTATCCACCATATTCTGTCTCTTTCTGTGCATCTCAAAAATAAATAAGAGCTGGAAGCTGCTGAGTGAAAGATTATATTCACCGGCGACATCGCTATAAAACAAATAGATACCGATGTGGAAAGAAAAGAAACGGGCTGATGTCCAAAGCGATGCTCTGTTCAACAACAGGACACTTTTAATATATCTCAACAATGCAGTGCTCGTCGGACAGATCTTACAGTGTGAAGTCTTCATTTTCTCTGCAGAGACTAAAGAATCTTTTAATGCGCAGTTAGTGGAAACTGAAAGTTTTTCACTTGCCGACTTGTGAAAGAGCGACGCAGGCTGCAGGTCCATGGTGTGGCTCACTGGGTTTCAGTTGTAGTAGAACAATAAAGCCTTAAACTGAAAAGATATTTGCCTGATTTTCTAAATGTTTGCATCTGCCAGCTCTGTGACTGTGACGAGCGCTTTACTGCGTAACTGCGCGCGCAGCCTGGATGAGCTCATTTCGGTTAATGAAGCAAAATGCAGATTACAGACTGGTTAAGTTATAAAAAGGTATGAATGGAATATGTAGCGGAATTAAAAGTACATTAGATGTACTGAGCCCTGCTGCAGACACCATCACTGCTGCCTTCAGCTAGAAGCAACAGCAGCACAAAGAAAAAGTCAAGTCAAGTAATATTGATATTTTGTCCGGGACTGATGTGGACTGTGATTGATTGACTGGTCTCTTAGTAAACCGCCAGGAAGGCAATGCGAAACAAAACTTTACATTAGGAAAGGGGGGAAATGTATATATATAATATAATATATATATAATATGAAGTGAAATATGTATAATGGCTCCTACATGTATCAGGTGATCAACCTCACCACAAATCCACACAGGTGTTAATTTCAGGGCTTCTGATAAAGTGACATCATCTTATTCTCAGGAGAACAAATAATAACAATAATCTCTCTCCTTCTCGCGAGTAAAGTTCATTTTTCGGCCTTTTGTTGTTTGTTTTATTAAAATCCTTCCGGGCTAACGAGGCCTCTCTCTGGGATTCTGGCCAGCTGATATCTAAAGCTCTCAAACAACAACCAACAGTTTTCATTAAATTCTGACAAACAGACTTATTTACCTGTCCAGCAGAAAACAACTTCAGCTCCGCTTTGAAAACTTCTGTCCCACATTAACATTAAAGTTTCCATCTGGGAAAATCCACAAAATCCTGATTTCTGCTGTCAGCTGTTTGTCCTAGTGCTAAATACCACGTGTGCTCCTCCAGCTGTCCAAATGTCACTTCTCTTCTCACTGCTAATGAACCAGAAGACTGTATATTACTATTATTATTATTATTATTATTAGTCCCTCTTCTTCTTCTCTGTATGTTTTCACTGTAGTGACGGCGTCTAAACTACCGGAACAAGCAGAAGAAGGAAACGCGCTCTGCAGCGCTGTTTGTCCTTTGACGGCTCCGGTAGAAACAGGACGACAACATACAGCGACCTCCGCAGCAGGGGGTGCCCGCGGTGTCTGCAGACCTAAATGTCTCAAGGTCCTTACACACCACTGAAAACATACTTATGGATCTTATATTGCGTTTCTGTCAATAGAGCCTCAGAAATGTGCAAACAGGTAAAAATAAACTTATAATCATAGAAAAATAGAAAAAATCCTTAAAATTTAACAGTAAAAATTTCAGAATAATATTTATTAGTTATTGATGCCTTAATGTGTTCATCACTTTAATGTATAGTATAATGATTATTATTCCCAGTAGTAGTATAATTCTTCTAGTACTTGTACTATGTTTGGCAGTTACTTTGTGCTGATTAAATACTGCAGTATGTCAGTAGCGTTAATTATTACAGGCTGCTGTTACTCTGAAAGTTTCTCCTCCCTAAACTGACCTCACGGTTTAGTGATCAGTGCGCATGTGTGCACCACGTGACCACCTGCCGGCCTCAGAATGAATCAACACACCTGAGACAGGTGAGCCTCAGCTGGACCGGATCGACCCAACGAGCCGAGACCGGAGACCAGTCTGCACGTGTCAGTTTCACTTCACCACATGTGATCCGTCCAGGAAGAAGTTTAACTAACCAAATGTTTAGAGTCTTTTTAATGCCATGTTCTACTTCTACTGCACATCTCAGAGGGAAATACTGCACTTTTTACTTCACTGCATGAATCTGACAGCTGTACTAATTTATAAAATCTGATGTTTTGTAATAAAGTGCAGCTGAAACGATCAGTCAGTTGATCAATAAATGGATCTGATGTTTCAGCTTCTCTGCTGCTTCTCTGACTGATTAATAACCGTCATGTTTGTTAGTAACGTTGATCTTTGGACTGTCGGCTGTGAAGGAGTCACTTTGGGCTCTGGGTAACTGTGACGGCACAAACATCGATGGACCGATGGAGGAAATAATCAGCAGGTTGATCCAGAATGAAAAGAATCATCAGCTGCAGTCTGATACTAAACAGTTCAGAATGAGCTGCAGCTCAACAACTACAGCAGCAACATCCTGCTGCACATTAATGAGGAGGAAGAAGAATCTGAGGAGAGAATATATAATAGTACAACAGACACAGTTAATCTTGTAATTAATGACAAACACAAGTTTTCCTGCTGTCACGTGTCAAAATGTCTCCATAAAAAAGTTCTGCATGCTGTCAGGATTATAACTGTCACACTGCTGCCCTCTAGTGTCTGCAACAACACACTGCGTCTCCACCTGATACTACTACTACTACTGCTATTAATACTAATACTGCTGCGACTACTGTACTGCTGTTACTGTGTAGAACAAATCCTTCACACTGCTGCCCTCTAGTGTCTGCAACAACACACTGCGTCTCCACCTGATACTACTACTACTGCTATTAATACTAATACTGCTGCGACTACTGTACTGCTGTTACTGTGTAGAACAAATCCTTCACACTGCTGCCCTCTAGTGGCAGCAGGTACACACTGACTCACACACAAGGCCTCTACTACTAAACTACTATTACCAGGCAGTACTACTACTACTGTGGCTGCTGCTGCATCTACTGCTCCTGCTAATGTTAATAGGACTTCTCCTGATGGACTGCAACTGACTGACTTGACTTTGATTAGCTTTTTCAACTAATTGATCATCAAATGACTTGATGACCCCAAAATATTCAGGTTACTGTAATTTATTTTTTAATAAAAGCAGCAAATTCTGAAATGTGAAAACCTGGAACCAGAAATATTTTGGGATTTTTGCCGAAACGATGGATCGCCCCGTAGTGACAAAGTGGGGCGTAACAGGATTTAGAGTTCATCATAGCACAGAGACAGCACTGGTGAAAATTACTAATGACCTCCTCATTGCATCAGACAAAGGACTTGTCTCTGTACTGGTTTTATTAGATCTTAGTGCTGCATTTGAT
>NC_060155.1:29357138-29360612 GCF_021292245.1 Micropterus dolomieu | reverse complement strand
ACCAGGAGGCAGAGTCGCAGTTTAACACACTTCTCTGCCCTTCTTTTTCAGCAGTTACCCACCCAAAACCCTACGCAGAGTCGCAGTCTAACACACTTATCTGCTCCTGCATTTCAGGAGTTACTAATGAAAATCCTATAGTGACAGTGTCTGCCCCCAGACCATCGAAATTATAGTTACATTATAATTATAGTGTACCGAGCACCTGGTCCATACTCTGAATTCTTATCTGAATTTGCAGAGTTTTTGTCAACTTTAGTGCTTAAAACGGACAAAGTTATTATTGTAGGGGATTTTAATATTCATGTGGACGTTGAGAATGACAGCTTCAGTACTGCGTTTATCTCTCTGTTAGATTCCATTGGCTTCTCTCAGAGTGTTCATGAACCGACTCACTGTTTTAACCACACCCTCGACCTTGTTTTGGTGTATGGTATTGAAATTGAACATTTAGTGGTCTTCCCACAGAATCCCTCTTTGTCCGACCACTGTTTGATAACTTTTGAGTTTGTATTACTAAACTATACACCATTGGGCAAAAATTTCTATACAAGATGTCTGTCTGATAGTGCTGTAGCTAAATTTGAGGATGCGATTCCATCAGCCGGGGAATTTCCCATGATGCACTTTCTCTCCCTCTGTATGCAACCTCATCCCATTATTGCATGTTACAATCACAACTTCTCCTCTTTCTGGTAGTCTTGTGCTTTCTCGTCCCTCTCCTCTCTCCTCCTATCACTTCCTGAAGGTTTTCTGGCTCTGGAGCTGTGGAGTCTGGATCTGTGGTTGCGGGTCACCTGCTGCAACACCCTCTGCTACAACAACTATTGTTACTAGTCCTATTATTATTATTGTTATTATAATCATTAACATTACGATTGTTATCATTAACACTACTATAAATATCTATGCCATTTTTCATTTAGTCTACAGCAACATCACCTTTACTGTCTGTACCTCTGTGTGGATATTGTGTAAGCTGCCTCCCTCTCTCCTTCCTTGGCGCTATATAAATAAAATTGAATTGAATTGAATGGTGGGGATACATGTGAACAAGGAAGTCACATCTTAGGTCACCATGGTTTCATCTGGGTCCAGTTTCAGTCCTCTGACTTTGTTCACAAAGTCTATGGAGTTTTGGATGTGGTGAGGCGTGTTGCCAACCAAGGGGGCTAAGATGGTAGATATGTGTTTGGCAATGTTGTAGGTGACCGAGTTTATGCTATTGGGCCTGAGTGGGGCTCCTTCTTTGTTCACGGGTGATGTTTTCTTCCTGTAGCTGTTATAGACATTTTATGGCCTTTTTCTTGTGTATTTGTGTCCATTTGTAATGTGTTGACCTTGTCCTGGTAGTCCGCTGTGTTTAGGACCACTGTGAATTTTCCTTTGTCAGCAGATAGGATGGTGATGTTTTCATCCATGCTCAGGGATGTAGCATAATATATTTAGCATATAGTACAGAAAACAAAGTTGGTATGTAGTATAATATCATTAAAATGTAGTATAATATCATTAAAATGTAGTATAATATCATTAATATGTAGTGTGTATTTGGGAGTACTGCTGCTCTCTAGTGGCTACAACAATGCACTGCTTTACTTATGAGGCCTTTTACTACTGCTGCTTCTGCTGCTGCTGCTTCAGCTCCTGTTACCAAGCCCTTCCTGAAATACCTCAACAACGATTGGATGGATTGTGATGAAATGTGTTTCTGTTTCCGGCTCTGACAAAGAAGCCTTTAGTCATGTTTGTATGAGGACTTGTTGGCTCTCATCAACACCAAGTGTAAACTGTAAAGTTCACCTTTGATGGCTAAAATCCCCATAAATAAAGTCCATGGACGTGACCTCCAGGTGGGTCGTCATTGTTGGTCTCTGGGCTCAGTTCAACTCTGTGTGGGTGGAGGGCTCAGTGGAAAAAAGGCTTCCAGACAACAAGAGAAAAGACAAACAGCTACAGAGAGGGAGAGGAGTTGATGAGTGTGTACAGCAGCAGATATGAATCTGTTCTCAGTGGTTATTAGGACTCATAAAAAACTGTTGACAGCCAATCAGCACTTCCTTTCCTGCAGCAGTGTGGGTTTCTGCTCTGCAGCCTCCTCACCGCTAGCTGCACTTTTTCACATTAATAACACAATGACAGTTACAACCGTCAAATCATTCCAGGAAGTTCAGTTTGATTTCAGCGCTCAGTACTCACTGTCTCAGTTTTGATCTGTTATTAATCTGTGAGAGAAACAGCTCAAATCCTGAACTCAGAGCTGAGAAGCTGAAATAAAAGGAGATATGTTCAACCACCTGCAGTCTGCTCTGATCCCACTTTATGACCTCACACTGATTCTAACAGGCAGTCAGACAGCAGAGTGTTCACATGGGAATAATAACTAAACAACGTTTCAAAACGGCAGCAGGCAAAATAAAAAGTTAAGCAGCATTTTCTTGGTTTAGAAGAAATAAAAACAGCCATCATGTTGCCGATATTCAGACTTCAGCCCGACTGATGAGAGCTAGTTACAACCAGAGTCAAATGACTTGTAGCTGTCAACATATAGGCTGTTTCGGTTCTGATTATTTGCCATGAAGGCAAACTGAAAACAGTACAAACAATGATGTTTACAAAACACAGACGCTGGGATTTTTTTTAGTTTATTGAGAAAGTTAAACTGAAATAATTTGCCAAACCTGCCACACTCTGCATAATGTATTAAAAAGAGACACAAGAACAGAAAAATACTGAAAACAAAAAAATCTAGCAGACAGCTAATGATTCATTCATTTTCTATTTTTATATAAGTCACAAATGGAAATAATCTAGATCATCAAAATAACAAATACACAGAACTTACACTCAGCAAATATGTATGTGTATATATTTTTAGGATTACTACATCTAACCTGTGCACATCATAACTTACATTTGTAATTTCTGCAGAAAGTGACCAATGAGTTAAATTGATGAGATCTGATGGTGAGAAAAGGCGAGCAGAAAACAGTCAGTCAGCATGTGTGCAGCCGGTGGACGGTCCCTTGTTTCTGAGGATTCACAGCAGAGGGAGTCCACAGCAGTACACCAGACTCTTCACTATCAGCACTGTGTACAGCAGCCAGAGCAGCTTCACCCTGCACTGAGACTGGAAGGACACTGATGGTGGAATTGATGGTGGAGGTGATGATGGAAGAGGTGAAACCTCTGAAACAGAAAAGGAGAAAGAAATGTCAGTCCTCTGCTCCTCTGCTCTCTTTGACAGCGTCTCCACATGAAGCTGAATCTCTGCTGAACACAGTCACCAAGCCTTCATTACCTTGTTCTGTTTGGGCCTCCACTTCCCCCCCCTCGTGCTGGACGTAGCAGCGGTATTTATACGTGTAGAGAGCGTCCCGATCAATCGCTCTGATGGCGGCGGTGCGTCCCGACTCTCTGAGCTCCAGCTGCTCCTCCTCAGCAGGTGCCTGCTCCTCCTCAGCAGGTGCCAGC
>NC_060155.1:29352218-29357118 GCF_021292245.1 Micropterus dolomieu | reverse complement strand
TATGTGTATATATTTTTAGGATTACTACATCTAACCTGTGCACATCATAACTTACATTTGTAATTTCTGCAGAAAGTGACCAATGAGTTAAATTGATGAGATCTGATGGTGAGAAAAGGCGAGCAGAAAACAGTCAGTCTGCATGTGTGCAGCCGGTGGACGGTCCCTTGTTTCTGAGGATTCACAGCAGAGGGAGTCCACAGCAGTACACCAGACTCTTCACTATCAGCACTGTGTACAGCAGCCAGAGCAGCTTCACCCTGCACTGAGACTGGAAGGACACTGACAGACAGACAGAGACATCAGAATATCATTAGTATACTTGGGACCTTCCAGGTGGGACGACATGAAGACGGGTCGGCTTCAAATGAATGAAAGCTCAAAGTTCCTTATTAAATACGAGTCAGGGCCCGACCATACTTTTTAAGGGCCCTAAACAGAATCTGATTTTCTTCTTTAAAGTTGAGAGCTTCAATTAACTTTCTAATTCACAACTAACTACAATTTCTGACAAAGTCCCTCAAGGATCAAACAGAAAAGAAACAGGTTATTATGAGTTTGAAGTCGGACTAGTTGATTTTTACATGCAGCCCTAACTGCAGCAGAACATTGGAGCTGTCTATGCAGAGAGGCAGCAGGTGATCTTACAGTCAGCTTGCTGCAGAGCTGCCAGGTCTGCTGGCTCCGGAACCTCTGAAACAGAAAAGGAGTCAGAAAGAAATGTCAGTCCTCTGCTCCTCTGCTCTCTTTGACAGCGTCTCCACATGAAGCTGAATCTCTGCTGAACACAGTCACCAAGCCTTCATTACCTTGTTCTGTTTGGGCCTTCACTTCCCCCCCCTCGTGCTGGACGTAGCAGCGGTATTTATACGTGGAGAGAGCGTCCCGATCAATCACTCTGATGGCGGCGGTGCGTCCCGACTCTCTGAGCTCCAGCTGCACCTCCTCAGCAGGTGCCTGCTCCTCCTCAGCAGGTGCCTGCTCCTCCAGAGACTCGTTCACCTTTCGTCTTTTCCAGGAGAAGCGGACCACAGGAGGAAACATGTTTGAGGCCACACACAGCAGGGAGCTCTTCCCCTCATGGTGGGCTCTGGATGCTGCTGGGTACACGCTCACCACGGGCTTCACTACCGGCTCAGCTGAAGTTTGACAGCAGCAACAAGCAGCACAGACACACATTCACACAGTCAACAGCAGCTTCCAGCACTGCATTCAGTCTGATCCTGGAAACTACATGGACTCTGATCACTGAGCTCCTCATCAATACAGCACACAGTTCACTACATGGACTGGATTCACCTTCATATCACACACACGCATCATGTCATATATAATAATAATAATAATAACAATAATAATAATTCTCTATTTGAACATACACAGTAAATTTGCTAATTTCACATGAATAAAAATGTGAAACTAACACAGTGTAAAATTGTCTTTTTAATTTGTCATTTTAATAATAATGTACAGCATATTATATAATTACCAGCATTTACTGAACTCTAATAACTAAAAACACAAATCAGTGCATCAATTATTGCATAATTTTATAATTTACATAATTTGCCATGATGATAACAACAATGTTTAAATAAAGCGGTTTTATTCACAATTAAACACAACTTCACAGATTTTTTTGGGAAATTGTCACTAAGACTCCTCTAGAATATGAAAAATAATCTAATATAATATATATCTAATTTAAAAATGTAAACAATCTCATATAAGACAATCTAATACAATAATGTCATATAAATAATAATATGTGCAGTATTCGACACATAATTGTTATCACACAATATCACAAAATATCGTTTAACACAAATTTACTGTTATATATTTAATATCATCTTAAGCATCATATACTATTTATATTAAATTTGTGTTAAGATACAAAAATATTATCACTATTATGATCCTATGTGTAGAAATGTATAATTTCTTTTCATCTTATTCAGTATCTGTTTGCCTTCATGTATAAATATATTCCACTAAAGGAATATGTAACATCATATAAAATTATCAAACAGTACATTTTAACATTTAATTATACTATATAACATGTTTAAAGTGACATGCTATAATAAATAAATTTACTGACCTAAATTAAATTGTGTTTAATATTAATTATATAAAGAGGATCAAATACTGTTTATTTGTAACTTTCCCAATGTCTTCCTTTTTCTATCTGAAACAGTTTTATCTGAAGCAGAAATTAAAGAATAACTTCAGTTGTGCAGTGAGATTGAAACATCTTTTCAGGAAGTATGAACCTTTTTATGTAACAATAGCTGCACGGCTGTAAGAACTCTACTAATTATGAACAAACTAATATTTGAAGCCTGAAGCAGCAGAAACTCATTAAAAACACATTTTAACTTGTTCAATAAAACAACTGAAGGAAAATAAATGTTTATTCTTACCTGTTACATACAGTTTAGTTCCAGAGCCAAAGATACCGTAGCCTTTGTTTGCTTCCACAGTGAAACAGAGTAATACAAAAACCTGTCAGCTGCTGAATGTGTCAGCTGAGGTGAACGAGTCCAGATGATGAACCAGGATCATATTTCAGCTGCATGATGTGTTTCTCTAATGTTCATGTCAACATGACTGTCTCTTCTTTTATTGTCTTTTTAGACACACTATGAGTAGTGGTTATATTACGCTCATTTTCAGATTCATAATCTTATTTTGAGGTTGTAATAATAATAATTTTGTCAAACTACACGTTGCTGCAGCTCCTCTTTTCACCCTGTGTTGAAGGCTTCGTTTTAGCTATGGAGTGATACATCTTGTCTCTAAATGATCTTTGTTGGGAGTTGCACATGCTCAGTTCCTAGTTAAGGACTACTAGCCAATCAGAAGCAGAGAAGGGCGGGTCAGCGAGAAGCCGGTAAACAGCTCGGGTTCAGCCGTACGTGTTGCCGACCGGCTTGGCAACATGGACTGGAGCGAGAGTTTCAGAGCGGTGAGTTATTAATTTGTATCCATAAAGTTTTAACTGAGCTCTGTCTCTACATCACAGGAACAACTTTATGTCCACTGACTGCCTGGAGGGTAGCTAGTGTTTGGAAGGGAGAGGAGAGCTGTGTGCTGCAGCTCGCTGTTTCTGAGGGCGTGTCCGAGTCGCCGCTTGGCGAGCGTTATGACTTATTTTCTTTTGATGTCACAAGAAAGCTGAAGTAAAGGTGGGACTACAAACGAGCTGTTTCCAGTTCAGAGCAGAGTTTTCTGTGGGAGATGGGAACTCCCTTTGGGCTGGACTTTGGGCTTTTTCACTTTGCAAACCTGTTACATGCACAAAAAAGGTACATAACTCAATAAAAGAGAGGGAACAAGCCAAAAAGCAGAATACCACCTCTTTAAAACTCTTACAACAGTCAAAATGTTGGTGGTAAAATGATAAAATCACACATCATTCTGTTGGTTTTGGGTGTACTGTCTATTATTTCGGTGGTGTTTGATCCAACACTGAGTTACATAAGTTACAGCAAGATATTAAATATCACTGCAGACTCACCTTTTGACCGATCTGCAAACCTTTTGAAATACTTGATATCTGCTATCTAGAGAATATCTGTGTTGATTTTGGTAGCGTTTGAATGAAGACTTGTGGAGATATGTTAATTAATTTAGCATATTCTGAAAAAAAGAGAGCCGGACTTGACCATAAGTTGCAGTGAGGCAAACTTTTGTCACATGTCAGTGACAAAACAAATTGTTGGCTCTCTGGGACGTACGGGTGATTTTCTTAGATTTTTTGAAGTTTGGAATGAGAAATGTCTAGAAATTTACATTTGTTGTAATAAGCCACACCCACTTTAATCGAATTATGATGTACCGGAGTGAATGGTCAACGTTAGAGTCAGCCAGTACTGTCCTCCATTTTAAACAGAGACAAGAGTTTTTATTGTGGTGAAGCTGGTGAAGGACCAGGTCCCAACCACAATCCAGAACCCTGCGTCCGAAGCTTCCTTCTCTCCCCACGACTCCCCACCACACTAGAAACACAACGAGTCCCAGGGGGTGTAGAGAGATTCCTGCAGGAGGTGGGCGTAGAGGAAGTGGCTTACATTAGCATGCTAACAAGCTAAACTAAGATGTTGGACATGGTGAACACTTTAGCTGAATTACCATGTTACCTTTGTAGCCGTGTTTGTTTGTTTGTTTGTTTGTTTGTTGCATCAGTTTGTGTACCAGCCACTGGGAAACTTCCTGGTGCTCCCACTGACCAGTCCGCCCTGATAACACAAAGTCATTTCACCCTTTGTTCAGAGGAAATACTGATTTGTGCAGCTTTAAATGTTACAAAGAGTTTAATTCTCCAAGGAGCGTTAAAGTTTTCAGTGAGTTGATTAAAAATCAAGCCGTTAACTTTGAAGATGCTGAAGTGTTGGTGTAGAGAAACTGTTGTCCTGATGGTGGCGCTAGAGGAAAGGTCAGGAGGTCACCATAAATGTTAGGATTCATCCTCTGGGAAGCAGAAACATCCACAGGACATTTATGGAAACCTGGCAACAGAACCAGCGTCCTAATAAGCCGCTGCTAGAAGGGCAACATCCTGACCTGACATGTGTCCAAGATTTGGCTTTTAAAATGGAAGAAAGTGAAATGATCTGCTGAAATCTACTGAAAGCTGTTAAACAACAAGTGCTGCTGGAAGGGTTTTCATTCAGAGCAGATTAGTATTGTGAGGGAGGAATGGACTTTATTCCAGCAGCAGAACAAAGAGGACGACTTTAATCTGCATCTGGAACATCTGGCTGGAAACTTTATCTATTATATATCATTTACTTTAAAAAGTGAATCAGGATTATATTTTTATTTAGTTTCCTCTTTATCTTGTTTGCTCATTGTGCTTCTGTGCTGCTAGTTTGTCCTCACTGTGTGGAACAAC
>NC_060155.1:29349106-29352118 GCF_021292245.1 Micropterus dolomieu | reverse complement strand
GCTGCTGCTGATTGACAGCTCAGCTGAAGCTGCTGTGTGGTTTTCTGCTGAGTCGGAGGTTTTAAAGAGGAGAGGAATTTAGTAACACAGACTGTTATCTGTTGTTTAACAGCTGGGATGAAAATACAAAAGTACAAACTGTGACTTTAACCCTTAAACGTCCCCTCACATTTCATCATTTCATTTCTACGACACATGAAACCTTTTCCACACACAGCATCACATCTTTATTTAGTGTTCTGTTGTTCAGTCTCTTCATTAAAGATACATGATGTTTCACTTTGTTATTCTTAATAGAAAGTAAAATATTTCCCTCTGAATTGTAGTGGAGTAGAAATATAAAGTAGCAGAAAGTGGTAAAGCACCTCTAATGTGTACTTCAGTCCAGTACTTGAGTAAATGTCCACGGTTACTTTGAACTGCTGTCTGTATGTGTGCAATATCAAATGTCACTAGATCACTAAACTTAAACAGCAAAGATGAAGTGGAGGAAATAATCAGCAGGTTGATCCAGAATGAAAAGAATCATCAGCTGCAGTCTGATACTAAACAGTTCAGAATGAGCTGCAGCTCAACAACTACAGCAGCACTGTCAGGATTATAACTGTCACACTGCTGCCCTCTAGTGTCTGCAACAACACACTGCGTCTCCACCTGATACTACTACTACTGCTATTAATACTAATACTGCTGCGGCTACTGTACTGCTGTTACTGTGTAGAACAAATCCTTCACACTGCTGCCCTCTAGTGTCTGCAACAACACACTGCGTCTCCACCTGATACTACTACTACTGCTATTAATACTAATACTGCTGCGACTACTGTACTGCTGTTACTGTGTAGAACAAATCCTTCACACTGCTGCCCTCTAGTGGCAGCAGGTACACACTGACTCACACACAAGGCCTCTACTACTAAAACTACTATTACCAGGCAGTACTACTACTACTACTGTGGCTGCTGCTGCATCTACTGCTGCTGCTAATGTTAATAGGACTTCTCCTCATGGACTGCAAATGACTGACCTGACTTTGATTAGTTTTTTCAACTAATTGATCATCAAATGACTTGATGACCCCAAAATATTCAGGTTACTGTAATTTTTTAATAAAAGCAGCAAATTCTGAAATGTGAAAACCTGGAACCAGAAATATTTTGGGACTTTTGACGAAACGATGGATCGCCCCGTAGTGACAAAGTGGTGCGTAACAGGATTTAGAGTTCATCATAGCACAGAGACAGCACTGGTGAAAATTACTAATGAACTTCTGACTACATCAGACAAAGGACTTGTCTCTGTACTGGTTTTATTAGATCTTAGTGCTGCAATTGATACCATTGACCATCAGATCCCATTACAGAGACTGGAACATTTCATTGGCATTAAAGGAACCGCTCTAAGCTGGTTTAAGTCCTATTTATCAGATCAGTTTGTACATGTTAACGATGAGTCCTCCATGCACGCCAAAGTTAGTCATGGAGTTCCACAAGGATCTGTGCTCGGACCAATCTTGTTCACTTATATATATGCTTCCTTTAGGCAATTTTATCAGGAAATACTCCATAAACGTTCACTGTTATGCAGATGATACTCAGTTATATCTATCGATCAAGCCAGATGAAACTCAGTTAGCTAAACTTCAAATATGCCTTCAGGATGTTAAAACCTGGATGATCTGTAATTTTCTAATGTTAAACTCAGATAAAACTGAAGTTATTGTTCTTTTGTCTCCAATAAAATCCAGAATAGAATTTAAAATCCTTCTTCTCCCTACAAAGCTCTTAATGGTCAGGCACCATCTTAAAGAGCTCATAGTACCTTACTAACCCACCAGAGCACTGCGCTCCCACATTGCAGGGTTACTCAGTGAAAGTAGAAATACCACAGTATAATATCTTAAGTAAAAGTATTGATTCCAAATAGTGTAATATTCCATCATGTTGTGGAAATTATATATTTCTGGTGAGGGATTGAGCAAATAAATGACTAACAAAGTGTTGTCTTTGAAGGATTTATTAATAAAAGATAATAAACAGACACAAATCAGCTGGACCAGAGGTTCTGTCTGTTACGATAGGTGGTGTGGTGAGGCAGGTTGGAGGACCCAAACGCAGGACACGAAGACGACTGTTTTTAGTAATTTAGTTAAGGCAACAAAAGGTGAGCACACTTACTGGTTGAGTGGCTGATAACAAAGTCCAAAAAACAAAGGTTTGTCCAAACAGAAATCCAAACAGGTGAAAGTCCAAAATCCGACATGAGCAGGGAAACACGACGAGGAAGACAAGCAACAAGACTTAACACTGCATCACTGGGGAACCCACGCACAATAGGTAACATGAACAATAACCAGACAAAGACTAGACGGAAACACCAGGTATATATACATACACAGGGACTAACGAGCAGGGCGGGAGCAACACAGGTGACATGTGACATGTGGCTAACGAGGCAGACAGAGAGAGAGCAGAGGGGAGAACAGAGAGACAGTCAGGCAGAGGGATACTGGAGGGAACAGACATGACAGGTTACTGAACACATAACAGATCAGAGGAATAAGTATAAACTAATAAAGACACAAGCAGACACATCCCCACTAAACTAACACCAACAAAGAACACAGACCGAAGCTAAATAATACACTGAACTGGGAACTAAGGCATCAAGAAGACAGACATGAGTGACAGACAGAGACGGACACGAGTGAACCCCAAAACACAACAGACTATATAACTGATACTGGACACAGGACAGAACCCAAAACACTAAGACAAGAACCGAGACACAGAACGAGGAGCTAAGACAGAGAATACAGAGCAGACTAAACGTCTCGGGTTACGTATGTAACCCTGGTTCCCCGAGAAGGGGAACGAGAGACTGCGTCGGTTACGACACTATGGGAACGCCTCTAGGCGAAGCAGGTCTGAACGTGAATGAAATCACTCCAATCCTATTGGCCTGTTGCTAGAACGGTAAGGTGTGACGGAATAACCGGAGGAGTATAAAGCA
>NC_060155.1:29348126-29349086 GCF_021292245.1 Micropterus dolomieu | reverse complement strand
GGTGACAGACATGAGACTAACGAGGCAGGCAGAGAGAGAGCAGAGGGGAGAACAGAGAGACAGTCAGGCAGAGGGATACTGGAGGGAACAGACATGACAGGTTACTGAACACATGACAGATCAGAGGAATAAGTATAAACTAATAAAGACACAAGCAGACACATCCCCACTAAACTAACACCAACAAAGAACACAGACCGAAGCTAAATAATACACTGAACTGGGAACTAAGGCATCAAGAAGACAGACATGAGTGACAGACAGAGACGGACACGAGTGAACCCCAAAACACAACAGACTATATAACTGATACTGGACACAGGACAGAACCCAAAACACTAAGACAAGAACCGAGACACAGAACGAGGAGCTAAGACAGAGAATACAGAGCAGACTAAACTAAAATGATGCAGACGAGGAACAAGAAGTAAATACTAAAACATAACCAAGGCACAGGACTGGGAACAAAGACAAAGAACTGAAACACAGGACCAAGAGCTAAGATAAAAGACGAGACAAACTACTAAGGACAAGGAACGAGAGAAACAGGCAATTAGATAGACAAACTCAAACTCACAGGGAAAAAACTACAACTCCTAACACTGTCTCCTAGGACAGTCACTACCGTCTGGCCCAGAGCAAAGGGATGCATCATCATGTACACAGTCTGGGTTTCTATGTTTTGGGGAACAAAGATGCTGGTCCCCGTCAAAGCAAGGAGAGGAACAGCTAGTAAGAAAAACAATAAAACGACTTCACATCTCTGACCTGAATCCTACACATGTGGACAGACTAGAATAACGAGCGTAATAATAAAAACAATATATAAGACATAAGGTGGTATCTGCCAAACGCTCAGCTAGTGACAACATCTGGTGGGTGAGAGTTGTGTTGACAGTCCTGCCTATGACACCTCGGATACAGGGAATGACGCAACATCCTACCAGGGCGAACACCGCG
>NC_060155.1:29345029-29348106 GCF_021292245.1 Micropterus dolomieu | reverse complement strand
TCCGTCACACCTTACCGTTCTAGCAACAGGCCAATAGGATTGGAGTGATTTCATTCACGTTCAGACCTGCTTCGCCTAGAGGCGTTCCCATAGTGTCGTAACCAACGCAGTTCGAGTTCCCTCGAAGGGGAACTAAAATGATGCGGACGAGGAACAAGAAGTAAATACTAAAACATAACCAAGGCACAGGACTGGGAACAAAGACAAAGAACTGAAACACAGGACCAAGAGCTAAGATAAAATACGAGACATAAACTACTAAGGACAAGGAACGAGAGAAACAGGCAACTAGATAGACAAACTCAAACTCACAGGGAAAAAACTACAACTCCTAACACTGTCTCCTAGGACAGTCACTACCGTCTGGCCCAGAGCAAAGGGATGCATCATCATCTACACAGTCTGGGTTTCTATGTTTTGGGGAACAAAGATCCTGGTCCCCGTCAAAGCAAGGAGAGGAACAGCTAGTAAGAAAAACAATAAAACAACTTCACATCTCTGACCTGAACCCTACACATGTGGACAGACTAGAATAACGAGCGTAATAATAAAAACAATATATAAGACATAAGGCGGTATCTGCCAAACGCTCAGCTAGTGACAACATCTGGTGGGTGAGAGTTGTGTTGACAGTCCTGCCTATGACACCTCGGATACAGGGAATGACGCAACATCCTACCAGGGCGAACACCGCAAGGGTCATGATCCGAGCAGAAACAGCAGTCAGGAGGACTGACTCCATTTACCAGAAGAAATCATCCTGACATCTCTGCCAGCGTTCTCTTTTAGTTCTTCAGCTAAAGTGAAAGAACCAGTGTTGTTGGGGATAAACGTGCAACAGGAATCACCGAACACAAACGCCTCCTTTCTCCGCCAGTAACATGTCTAAGAGTATGGCATGATGAGGACATCCAATGCCAAGACCACTCTGGCACATGGACCTCTCCATCCTTCCAGCAGAGGTCGGTACAGGACCAGTGCAGGTCAGGGATGTCACGGACTTGGTGTGATAGCATGTCAGCGCCAGGCTTGTATGCAGTGCGGCAGTCGATGCGGTTGTCTTCTGTGCATTCAGTGGTGCAGTCCCAGTGGTGTGAGAACACAGCAGGGAACTGCCCCGCCGACTGAGCAGCCGTGTGAACCTCCGAATGAGTCTCACCTCGGTGAAAACGTTCACATTTGACGTCTGTCGCCACTGTGGTGTTTTGAGGAGCGGGTGTGGCGGCGCTTGCGTGGGCAAGGAGCGGACATTTAGCCAAAGTTTCTAACAGGGCCGTGTCGATTTTGTAGCCGCGTGTGAGCATGCAGGCCCAGGCCGGGGTCTGGCGGGCGTCGGAGAGTGGGAAAGGTTTAAGTTTGGAAACTTCATGTCATTGTTCCGTGCAGATAAATGCATGGATAAATTTTTCCAGGTCCTGCTGAGACATAAGTCCTTTAATCCTTGATATATTCTTCAGGTGATAGTAGGCTGACTTTGTGATTGTCTTAATGTGGCTCCTTGACTACACCGAGATTAGAACTGAAATGATCTACAAGCTCACTGACCTGTGAGAGGGCGGCAGTGGAAGAGAAAGCCTCAATAAATTTTTCTCTAGTGTTTTCAGTGATATGCCGTTTTGTGATTACCTCTGTTTGAACATTTGTGTGCACAGAGAAAAGAAAAGACAGGAGCGATCAGAGAGCAACATCAGTCACAACAACCTTGGAAATGTTCAGACCCTTGGAGATGACCAAGTCCAACGTGGGCCCCTTATTGTGTGTGGGCTCCGTCACCTGTTGGGTCAGTCCATGATTATCAAGAACACAACACAGTTCTTTGGTCCCTCTGTCCTGGGGGTCGTCAACATGGATGTTAAAATCCCCAACAGTAACCACACGGTCAAAGTCAACACAGATTATCGACAGCAGTTCACCAAACTTCTTCTGTTTTATTCTCTGAACTTGATACAACAGGTGAGTTTACAGAGACACGGTGTGTGTTGTCCTGCAGGTGTGTCCTGACGTCACCATTTAACAGTTTTAACACCATCTGACAGTTTAATTATAAAAATAACACGATTATTGATTGAAGACGATTCTCACGTCAGAATCTGCTGCTTTTCTTTAACATTAAAACAAAATGATTATTTTTGGGATGTTTGAAGACGCCACGTTGAAAAAGCTAAATGAGACGATTCATTGATTATCTGAGAGAATAAACTGCAGATTAACTGGAAATGAAAAGAATCATTTGTTGACTAAAAAGGTTTTTAAGGTGACTTTTAATGACTTTAACTTAAAAGAAAATGATGACAGAGATCCAGAGGTGAGATGGAACTTTCTGAAGTACTGTACAGGTTAGAGGTTCCACTTTATGATGCATTACATACCGTATTACAAAACTTAAGTTTGAAAGGTATTGTAGTGTTACAATATAAGTACACATACATATACACTGCTCAAAGAAAACTAAAATAATATCCTAGATCTGAATGAATGAAATAATCTCATTAAATACTCCTTTCTTTACATAGTTGAATGTGCTGACAACAAAGTCATACAAAAATCATCAATGGAAATCAAATCTATCAACCCATGGAGGTCTGGATTTGGAGTCACACTCAAAATCAAAGTGGAAAACCACACTACAGGCTGATCCAGCTTTGATGTAATGTCCTTAAAACAAGTCAAAATGAGGCTCAGTAGTGTGTGTGGCCTCCACGTGCCTGTATGACCTCCCTACAACGCCTGGGCTCCTGATGAGGTGGCGGATGGTCTCCTGAGCGATCTCCTCCCAGACCTGGACTAAAGCATCTGCCAACTCCTGGATAGTCTGTGGTGCAACGTGGCGTTGGTGGATGGAGCGAGACATGATGTCCCAGATGTGCTCAGTTGGATTCAGGTCTGGGGAACGGGCGGGCCAGTCCATAGCATCAATGCCTTCCTCTTGCAGGAACTGCTGACACACTCCAGCCACATGAGGTCTAGCATTGTCTTGCATTAGGAGGAACCCAGGGCCAACCGCACCAGCATATGGTCTCACAAGGGGTCTGAGGATCTCATCTCGGTACCTAATGGCAGTCAGGCTACCTCTGGCG
>NC_060155.1:29338314-29344929 GCF_021292245.1 Micropterus dolomieu | reverse complement strand
CCGTCTCATGCTACCACTAGAGTGAAAGCACCGCCAGCATTCAAAAGTGACCAAAACATCAGCCAGGAAGCACAGGAACTGAGAAGTGGTCTGTGGTCCCCACCTGCAGAACCACTCCTTTATTGGGGGGGTCTTGCTAATTGCCTATAATTTCCACCTGTTGTCTATTTCATTTGCACAACAGCATGTGAAATTGATTGTCAATCAGTGTTGCTTCCTAAGTGGACAGTTTGATTGACTTGGAGTTACATTGTGTTGTTTAAATGTTCCCTTTATTTTAGTGTACAAGAAATGTGTTTATTTAAATATTTACCCTGTTAAATTGTTATATGTACATAATCCCTTTATTTAATAAGCTACACAGTTTGATATAAATAATTGTTGCCAAAAAACCCAACAGATAAATACTGTATAAATAAAGGCAGTTTGTCATTATTGGCAAAATACCTAAAATCACAGTTGGGTTAGAGATTTGTTGATAAAAAATTGTCTGTTTTGTACACAATTTAACCCCCCCAGAAAACTACAGTTATTTCCATAAAATTTGCACTTTTGTTTACAGAGCACCTCAAAATGTCAGGGGTGCGCTGAGTGAAGGCTGAGGTGTGGACCCAAATGCAGACCAAAAGCGAAAAAAAAAAAGGATTTATTAACTCAACTCAACAACTAAACTGAAACAGGATTACATGGAGCTCAGGGCAAAAGTCCAAACAAAAGTAATCCAGAAAACACAGTGACAACCCAAAACCATAGGCAACAATGGACATGACAAGGACTGAAGACAACTGAGGACAATATATAACTGGTAAACGAGCAGGGAGGGAAACACAGCTGAGATACACCAGGTAATCAAACAAAGCTAGACAAGGACACCAGGTAAAGAGGGTTACCAAAATAAAACAGGAAGTAAAGTTCACAGGAACACCCAAGGACAGATCCACCAAAGTAAAACACCAAAACATGGAAATATAAGACTAAGGACTAAGACTGACCATAATGATAAAACACAGAAGTACACAGATCAGGAAAACACTTAAACATGAACTAAAGCAGAGGACTAAGAACTAACTAAACAAGACTACACAGAGAAACACAGAACCAAAAACGGACTTAAACAGGAAAGACATGAACACAAAAAGAAACATTGAAAGAAATGTGTTTCTGTTTCCGGCTCTGACAAAGAAGCCTTTAGTCATGTTTGTATGAGGACTTGTTGGCTCTCATCAACACCAAGTGTTGAGTCAGCACACTCAAAAACGAAAAGATGGCGCCAGTGTTCATGGCAAGCCGTCTGTCCTCGTCTTGTCTGCTTAGTTTGCTGTTTGCTATCATTCTATTTATATGTTGTCAAGATGTCTCTGCTATACTTATCTATGATCGCCAAACACTTCTCAATATTTGGGCCTCTGAAGATTTACTTAGAAGGCATGATTTGAGAGATTATTGGACTAGGAGTCCTCCTCCTTTCCTGGCAGATATACCAGCGTCCACCATGTGATATTCCCCTAAAGAAGCGCTTCAGGGACGGGGAAAGCGTGGAGGTGTGCGGGTCAGATACAAGGCTTACCTTGCATCCGCAGACGGGACGTGTCCTTACAATGGATGCTACGCTCCTGCCGCACTGCGACTGCTGGAGGTGCGAGGCCGATGGCTCCGTCCCATTCTGCCCATCTTGACGGTTACCTCGGAGGCCGACCTGTTGATTCTGCCTCATCGTCCTACGTGGATTCGGGCGCGCAGATGTGGTGTGGATTCTTTGAACCTTCGCCCGCTGGATTGTGCGGCGCCTTTGGCCAGTGAGGATCGCAGTCTTCTGTTGGCTCTGATTAACGTTAGATCGCTAGCTAACAAGACATTTCTGCTGAATGACTTCGTCACTTCCAGGGAGTTGGATTTTATGTTTCTGACAGAAATCTGGCTTCATGCTGGTGAGTTCACTCCATTCTCTGAACTTCTTCCTCCCTGCTGTGACTTTCTCAGCTCCCCTCGGACCACTGGCAAAGGTGGGGGGCTTAAAATCTGTGTGTTCAAATCTGTCTTTCGTTGTCGGGACATTCTGGTTGACAGCTGCTCCAGCTTTGAACTGCAACTATTTGAGGCAAGCTTTCCCGCAACTGTGTTATGTGCGGTGGTGTATAGACCTCCAAACTTTAACAAGGATTTTATTCAAGACTTTGCAGACTTTGTGGCTGGGATTGCTTTGAAATATGATCACTTCTTAATTATTGGAGATTTTAACATACATGTGTGCTGTGAATCCAAACCTCTGGCTAAAGATTTTCTTAATCTTATTGACTCTTTTAATCTCACGCAGTCTGTCACCGTCCCGACTCATGAAAAAGGACATATTCTGGATCTTGTGCTGTCGTATGGTTTATGTGTAACCATAAGTGAAATATGTGACACATGCATTTCAGACCATCTACCTGTCTTACTTACTGTGGCTCTCCCCTGTTTGGAGATTTCTACCTGTGCTCCGGCACGCAATGTGCTTGCAATTAACCCTTTAACTGCCTCACAGTTTTCTGCTGCTTTTAAAAACTCATTGTTGTACAATCTCAAAGGCTGCAACCTCAGTGTTGAGGAACTCACCTACCAATTTGATTGTACTTGCACTGAGATATTGGACTGTGTTGCTCCACTGAGGGAAAAACGCTCTAAACCACTTTCAGAGCCTTGGCTGAATGACACTACCCGCTCTCTCAGACATGCCTGTAGAATAGCTGAGAGAAAGTGGAAAAAGGACAAACTTCAAGTCTCATTTGAAATATTGCGGGATACACTATCTAAATACCAGAGAGCAGTAAAATCTGCTAAAACTAAATTTTTATCCCATGTAGTAGCAAATAACAGCCAGAGGCCTGAGGTTCTTTTCAATGTCTTTAACTCTCTTGTTAACCCTCGCAAATCAGACTGTGTTGTGCCATCTACAATTTTATGTGAAAACTTCCTGAAATATTTTATAGACAAAATTGCCGGTCTTAGCTTTTCACCCACTACATTTACCAGTGACCCCTCTGTCCCCCCTGTCAGCCCAGCTGTCTTCCTGCAGTTTGAGCCAGTTACATTCCCCCTTCTTTCTGACATAGTAAAGCAACTACGTCCTGCAAACTGCCCCTTTGACAGTATTCCTGCACGCTTTTTGGAAGATGTTTTTAACACTGTTGGATCAAGCATTGTCGCCTTGGTTAATACATCTCTCAGCTCAGGGTGTGTTCCAGCTGCTTTCAAACATGCAGTTGTGCAACCACGTTTAAAAAAGAACAATCTGGATTCTTAAAACCTCTCTAATTTTAGACCTATCTCTAAGCTCCCCTTTTTGTCAAAAATCCTAGAGAGAGTGGTTTTTAATCAACTTCAATCATTTTTAGATGATTTTAGTATTTATGAAAAATTCCAGTCTGGATTTAAGCCCCGTCACAGTACTGAAACTGCCCTTTTAAGAGTTTTTAATGATCTTCTTTTAGCTGTTGACTCTGGAAACTCTGCTGTTTTGGTGCTTTTAGATTTGACTGCTGCCTTTGATATGGTTAACCACTCCATTCTCTTATCCCGACTCGAACAGTGTGTCGACATTAGGGGCACAGCCCTCAAATGGTTTCGATCATATCTGGCAGATAGAAGTTTCTCTGTTCCCCTCGGTGAATTTTCTTCATCTGTTGCCCCTCTTTCTTGTGGGGTCCCCCAAGGGTCCATATTGGGCCCCATGCTTTTTTCACTGTACATGCTGCCATTGGGGTCCATTTTCAAAAAACACAACATCTCCGTTCATTGCTTTGCAGACGACATACAAATCTATTTACCTGTAAAATCTAATGACAAAGCTGCAACTCAGTCCTTGCTCAACTGCCTGAGAGATCTTAAAATGTGGTTGAATCAGAACTTTCTCTGTCTGAATGAAAGTAAGACTGAGGTTGTTGTATTCAGTTGACCTGGGGATTTAAGTGCTTGTATAGATGTTCTTGGTACATATAGTCGTCCATTTACCAAGAATCTAGGTGTATTCTTTGACATTGCTTTTAAGTTTGAAAAACAGATTAGATCTGTAGTAAAAGCCAGTTTCTTTCAGCTGAGACTGTTGGCCAAAGTCAAGCCCTACCTACCACGCAAAGACTTTGAAAGAGTAATAGATGCATTTATAACGTCTTGTCTCGACTACTGTAACTCTTTGTATGTTGGAGTGGATCAGTCATCTCTCCATCAGTTACAGTTAGTCCAGAATGCAGCAGCCTGACTTCTAACAGGAACTAAAAAGCGTGAGCACATTACCCCTGTTTTAGCCTCGCTCCACTGGCTTCCTGACCGCTTTAGGATTGATTTTAAGATTTTATTGCTTGTTTTTAAAATTTTAAATGGGTTGGCACCTTCTTATTTATCAGAACTTTTACATGTACACACTCCGGTCAAAGCACTGAGGCCATCCAATCAGATGCTCCTTGATGTCCTCAGATCCATGTTAAAAACTAAAGGTGACCGAGCCTTCTAAGTAGCTGCTCCTAATCTTTGGAATGCTTTACCTGTTCAAATAAGAAATGCCCAAATGCCCTCCTGACACTTTCAAATCCTTGCTAAAGATCTTTATTCATTGGCCTTCGAACAGAGTTGAGTAGTGACATTTATTTTATTTTTTACTTTTTCTGCTGTTGTTATTGTGGAAAGCACTTTGGTCAACTAGTGTTGTTTTTAAATGTGCTATATAAATAAACTTGAACTTGAAGTGTAAACTGTGAAGTTCACCTTTGATGGCTAAAATCTCCATAAATAAAGCACATGGACGTGACCTCCAGGTGGGTCGTCATTGTTGGTCTCTGGGCTCAGTTCAACTCTGTGTGGGTGGAGGGCTCAGTGGAAAAAAGGCTTCCAGACAACAAGAGAAACAGCTACAGCTACAGAGAGGGAGAGGAGTTGATGAGTGTGTACAGCAGCAGATATGAATCTGTTCTCAGTGGTTATCAGAACGCATAAAAAAACTGCCAATCAACAGTTCCTTTCCTGCAGCAGACGGTGTGGGTTTCTGTTCTGCAGCCTCCTTACCGCTAGCTGTACTTTTTCAAATTAATACCACAATAACAGTTACAACCATCGACTCTGGTTAAAGAATCATTCCAGGAAGTTCAGTTTGATTTCAGCGCTCAGTACTCACTGTCTCAGCTTTGATCTGTGTTATTAATCTGTGAGAGAAACAGGTCAAATCCTGAACTCAGAGCTGAGAAGCTGAAATAAAAGGAGATATGTTCAACCACCTGCAGTCTGCTCTTATCCCACTTTATTACCTCACACTGATTCTAACAGGCAGTCAGTCAGCAGAGTGTTCACATGGGAATAATAACTAACATGTTGCCAACATGATGGCTTTGTATGTTGTGTAAACAACAGTGTCATCAGCGTAGAGCTTTACAAATATACTGACGCAATTATAAAAAAGGGTCAGGTTTATTTAGCTTTGTTGTTTAGTTTAGTTGTCAAACCAGAGTCAAACAATAAAATATCTAGTAGACAGGTAATGATTCAGCTTCATTTTTTTATTATTATACAAGTCACAATTAAAAGTGGAAATAAACTACAGCATCAAAATAAAAGTACTCCACAGAACTTAAACTCTGCAAACTGCAAATATATGTGTATATATTTTGAGGGTTGCCTCTATCTAACCTGTGCATATCTCACATTTCTGACAGCTGATCAAAGTGATCACTGAGTCGAATTGATGATGGTGAGAAAAGGCGAGCAGAAAACAGTCAGTCAGCATGTGTGCAGCCGGTGGACGGTCCCTTGTTTCTGAGGATTCACAGCAGAGGGAGTCCACAGCAGTACACCAGACTCTTCACTATCAGCACTGTGTACAGCAGGCAGAGCAGCTTCACCCTGCACTGAGACTGGAAGGACACTGACAGACAGACAGAGACATCAGAATATCATTAGTATACTTGGGACTTTTCCAGACGGGACAAACAGCTTTACATTAAGACTGGGCACTGCCAGAGTTTGGGTGAAATCCCAAAGGCCCTACCAAGCTTTTGAGGGGCCCTAAACAGGATCTGATTTCCTTTTCCCAGTTAAGAGCTATAATTAACTTTATAATTATGATCCCTCAAGGATCAAATGAAAAGTCCATATTTAAAAAGACACAGGTTATTGAGTCAGACTAGTTGATTTTTACATGCAGCCCTAACTGCAGCAGAACATTGGAGCTGTCTATGTAGAGAGGCAGCAGGTGATCTTACAGTCAGCTTGCTGCAGAGCTGCCAGGTCTGCTGGCTCCGGAACCTCTGAAACAGAAAAGGAGTCAGAAAGAAATGTCAGTCCTCTGCTCCTCTGCTCTCTTTGACAGCGTCTCCACATGAAGCTGAATCTCTGCTGAACACAGTCACCAAGCCTTCATTACCTTGTTCTGTTTGGGCCTTCACTTCCCCCCCCTCGTGCTGGACGTAGCAGCGGTATTTATATTTGGAGAGAGCGTCCCGATCAATCACTCTGATGGCGGCGGTGCGTCCCGACTCTCTGAGCTCCAGCTGCTCCTCCTCAGCAGGTGCCTGCTCCTCCAGAGACTCGTTCACCTTTCGTCTTTTCCAGGAGAAGCGGACCACAGGAGGAAACATGTTTGAGGCCACACAC
>NC_060155.1:29332741-29338214 GCF_021292245.1 Micropterus dolomieu | reverse complement strand
TTGAGGAACTCACCTACCAATTTGATTGTACTTGCACTGAGATATTGGACTGTGTTGCTCCACTGAGGGAAAAACGCTCTAAACCACTTTCAGAGCCTTGGCTGAATGACACTACCCGCTCTCTCAGACATGCCTGTAGAATAGCTGAGAGAAAGTGGAAAAAGGACAAACTTCAAGTCTCATTTGAAATATTGCGGGATACACTATCTAAATACCAGAGAGCGGTAAAATCTGCTAAAACTAAATTTTTATCCCATGTAGTAGCAAATAACAGTCAGAGGCCTGAGGTTCTTTTCAATGTCTTTAACTCTCTTGTTAACCCTCGCAAATCAGACTGTGTTGTGCCATCTACAATTTTATGTGAAAACTTCCTGAAATATTTTATAGACAAAATTGCCGGTCTTAGCTTTTCACCCACTACATTTACCAGTGACCCCTCTGTCCCCCCTGTCAGCCCAGCTGTCTTCCTGCAGTTTGAGCCAGTTACATTCCCCCTTCTTTCTGACATAGTAAAGCAACTACGTCCTGCAAACTGCCCCTTTGACAGTATTCCTGCACGCTTTTTGGAAGATGTTTTTAACACTGTTGGATCAAGCATTGTCGCCTTGGTTAATACATCTCTCAGCTCAGGGTGTGTTCCAGCTGCTTTCAAACATGCAGTTGTTATAACCACGTTTAAAAAAGAACAATCTGGATTCTTAAACCTCTCTAATTTTAGACCTATCTCTAAGCTCCCCTTTTTGTCAAAAATCCTAGAGAGAGTGGTTTTTAATCAACTTCAATCATTTTTAGATGATTTTAGTATTTATGAAAAATTCCAGTCTGGATTTAAGCCCCGTCACAGTACTGAAACTGCCCTTTTAAGAGTTTTTAATGATCTTCTTTTAGCTGTTGACTCTGGAAACTCTGCTGTTTTGGTGCTTTTAGATTTGACTGCTGCCTTTGATATGGTTAACCACTCCATTCTCTTATCCCGACTCGAACAGTGTGTCGACATTAGGGGCACAGCCCTCAAATGGTTTCGATCATATCTGGCAGATAGAAGTTTCTCTGTTCCCCTCGGTGAATTTTCTTCATCTGTTGCCCCTCTTTCTTGTGGGGTCCCCCAAGGGTCCATATTGGGCCCCATGCTTTTTTCACTGTACATGCTGCCATTGGGGTCCATTTTCAAAAAACACAACATCTCCGTTCATTGCTTTGCAGACGACATACAAATCTATTTACCTGTAAAATCTAATGACAAAGCTGCAACTCAGTCCTTGCTCAACTGCCTGAGAGATCTTAAAATGTGGTTGAATCAGAACTTTCTCTGTCTGAATGAAAGTAAGACTGAGGTTGTTGTATTCAGTTGACCTGGGGATTTAAGTGCTTGTATAGATGTTCTTGGTACATATAGTCGTCCATTTACCAAGAATCTAGGTGTATTCTTTGACATTGCTTTTAAGTTTGAAAAACAGATTAGATCTGTAGTAAAAGCCAGTTTCTTTCAGCTGAGACTGTTGGCCAAAGTCAAGCCCTACCTACCACGCAAAGACTTTGAAAGAGTAATAGATGCATTTATAACGTCTTGTCTCGACTACTGTAACTCTTTGTATGTTGGAGTGGATCAGTCATCTCTCCATCAGTTACAGTTAGTCCAGAATGCAGCAGCCTGACTTCTAACAGGAACTAAAAAGCGTGAGCACATTACCCCTGTTTTAGCCTCGCTCCACTGGCTTCCTGACCGCTTTAGGATTGATTTTAAGATTTTATTGCTTGTTTTTAAAATTTTAAATGGGTTGGCACCTTCTTATTTATCAGAACTTTTACATGTACACACTCCGGTCAAAGCACTGAGGCCATCCAATCAGATGCTCCTTGATGTCCTCAGATCCATGTTAAAAACTAAAGGTGACCGAGCCTTCTAAGTAGCTGCTCCTAATCTTTGGAATGCTTTACCTGTTCAAATAAGAAATGCCCAAATGCCCTCCTGACACTTTCAAATCCTTGCTAAAGATCTTTATTCATTGGCCTTCGAACAGAGTTGAGTAGTGACATTTATTTTATTTTTTACTTTTTCTGCTGTTGTTATTGTGGAAAGCACTTTGGTCAACTAGTGTTGTTTTTAAATGTGCTATATAAATAAACTTGAACTTGAAGTGTAAACTGTGAAGTTCACCTTTGATGGCTAAAATCTCCATAAATAAAGCACATGGACGTGACCTCCAGGTGGGTCGTCATTGTTGGTCTCTGGGCTCAGTTCAACTCTGTGTGGGTGGAGGGCTCAGTGGAAAAAAGGCTTCCAGACAACAAGAGAAACAGCTACAGCTACAGAGAGGGAGAGGAGTTGATGAGTGTGTACAGCAGCAGATATGAATCTGTTCTCAGTGGTTATCAGAACGCATAAAAAAACTGCCAATCAACAGTTCCTTTCCTGCAGCAGACGGTGTGGGTTTCTGTTCTGCAGCCTCCTTACCGCTAGCTGTACTTTTTCAAATTAATACCACAATAACAGTTACAACCATCGACTCTGGTTAAAGAATCATTCCAGGAAGTTCAGTTTGATTTCAGCGCTCAGTACTCACTGTCTCAGCTTTGATCTGTGTTATTAATCTGTGAGAGAAACAGGTCAAATCCTGAACTCAGAGCTGAGAAGCTGAAATAAAAGGAGATATGTTCAACCACCTGCAGTCTGCTCTTATCCCACTTTATTACCTCACACTGATTCTAACAGGCAGTCAGTCAGCAGAGTGTTCACATGGGAATAATAACTAACATGTTGCCAACATGATGGCTTTGTATGTTGTGTAAACAACAGTGTCATCAGCGTAGAGCTTTACAAATATACTGACGCAATTATAAAAAAGGGTCAGGTTTATTTAGCTTTGTTGTTTAGTTTAGTTGTCAAACCAGAGTCAAACAATAAAATATCTAGTAGACAGGTAATGATTCAGCTTCATTTTTTTATTATTATACAAGTC
Organism: Micropterus dolomieu; assembly: GCF_021292245.1. Classification (NCBI taxonomy): domain Eukaryota; kingdom Metazoa; phylum Chordata; class Actinopteri; order Centrarchiformes; family Centrarchidae; genus Micropterus; species Micropterus dolomieu. The sequence continues at coordinate 29,335,254 of NC_060155.1, read as the reverse complement.
ACAATTAAAAGTGGAAATAAACTACAGCATCAAAATAAAAGTACTCCACAGAACTTAAACTCTGCAAACTGCAAATATATGTGTATATATTTTGAGGGTTGCCTCTATCTAACCTGTGCATATCTCACATTTCTGACAGCTGATCAAAGTGATCACTGAGTCGAATTGATGATGGTGAGAAAAGGCGAGCAGAAAACAGTCAGTCAGCATGTGTGCAGCCGGTGGACGGTCCCTTGTTTCTGAGGATTCACAGCAGAGGGAGTCCACAGCAGTACACCAGACTCTTCACTATCAGCACTGTGTACAGCAGGCAGAGCAGCTTCACCCTGCACTGAGACTGGAAGGACACTGACAGACAGACAGAGACATCAGAATATCATTAGTATACTTGGGACTTTTCCAGACGGGACAAACAGCTTTACATTAAGACTGGGCACTGCCAGAGTTTGGGTGAAATCCCAAAGGCCCTACCAAGCTTTTGAGGGGCCCTAAACAGGATCTGATTTCCTTTTCCCAGTTAAGAGCTATAATTAACTTTATAATTATGATCCCTCAAGGATCAAATGAAAAGTCCATATTTAAAAAGACACAGGTTATTGAGTCAGACTAGTTGATTTTTACATGCAGCCCTAACTGCAGCAGAACATTGGAGCTGACTATGTAGAGAGGCAGCAGGTGATCTTACAGTCAGCTTGCTGCAGAGCTGCCAGGTCTGCTGGCTCCGGAACCTCTGAAACAGAAAAGGAGTCAGAAAGAAATGTCAGTCCTCTGCTCCTCTGCTCTCTTTGACAGCGTCTCCACATGAAGCTGAATCTCTGCTGAACACAGTCACCAAGCCTTCATTACCTTGTTCTGTTTGGGCCTTCACTTCCCCCCCCTCGTGCTGGACGTAGCAGCGGTATTTATACGTGTAGAGAGCGTCCCGATCAATCACTCTGATGGCGATGGTGCGTCCCGACTCTCTGAGCTCCAGCTGCTCCTCCTCAGCAGGTGCCTGCTCCTCCAGAGACTCGTTCACCTTTCGTCTTTTCCAGGAGAAGCGGACCACAGGAGGAAACATGTTTGAGGCCACACACAGCAGGGAGCTCTTCCCCTCATGGTGGGCTCTGGATGCTGCTGGGTACACGCTCACCACGGGCTTCACTACCGGCTCATCTGAAGTTTGACAGCAGCAACAAGCAGCACAGACACACATTCACACAGTCAACAGCAGCTTCCAGCACTGCATTCAGTCTGATCCTGGAAACTACATGGACTCTGATCACTGAGCTCCTCATCAATACAGCACACAGTTCACTACATGGACTGGATTCACCTTCATATCACACACACGCATCATGTCATATATAACAATAATAATAATAATAATAATAATAATTCTCTATTTGAACATACACAGTAAATTTGCTAATTTCACATGAATAAAAATGTGAAACGAATACAGTGGAAAATTGTTTTTTAATGTTGTCATTTTAATAATTTCAATATATATAGCATATTATATAATTACCAGCATTTACTGAACTCTAATAACTAAAAACACAAATCAGTGCATCAACTATTGCATAATTTTATAATTTACATATTTGCCATGATGATAACAATAATGTTTAAATAAAGCGGTTTTATACACAATTAAACACAATTTAACAGATTTTATGGGAAATTGTCACTAAGACTCCTCTAGAATATGGAAAATAATCTAATCTACTATATATTTAAAAAATGTAAACAATCTCATATAAGACAATCTAATACAATAATGTCATATAAAATAATAATATGTGCAGTATTCGACACATAATTGTTATCACACAATATCACAAAATATCGTTTTCAACACATATTTACTGTTATATATTAATATCCTCTTAAGCATCATATACTATTTATATTAAATGTGTGTTAAGATACAAAAATATTATCACTATTATGATCCTATGTGTAGAAATGTATAATTTCTGTTCATCATATTCAGTATCTATTTGCCTTCATGTATAAATATATTCCACTAAATTTAATATATATCATCATATAAAATTATCAAACAGTTCATTTTAACATTTAATTATACTATATATAAAATGTTTAAAGTTACATGCTATAATAAATAAATTTACTGACCTAAATTAAATTGTGTTTAATATTAATTCGTTTTTTAAAAAAACAAGAGACGGAGCTGAATCACTGAGAGGATCAAATACTGTATATTTGTAACTTTACTAATGTCTTTCTTTTTCAATCTGAAACATTTCTATCTGATGCAGAAATTAAAGAATTTTCTGTAACAATAGCTGCACGGCTGCAAGAACTCTGCTAATTATGAACAAACTAATATTTGAAGCCTGAAGCAGCAGAAACTCATTAAAAACACATTTTACCTTGTTCAATAATACAACTGAAGGAAAATGTTGATTCTTACCTGTTACATACAGTTTAGTTCCAGAGCCAAAGATGCCGTAGGGTTTGTTTGCTTCCACAGTGAAACAGACTGATACAAAAACCTGTCAGCT
>NC_060155.1:29330092-29332641 GCF_021292245.1 Micropterus dolomieu | reverse complement strand
CCTTTCGTCTTTTCCAGGAGAAGCGGACCACAGGAGGAAACATGTTTGAGGCCACACACAGCAGGGAGCTCTTCCCCTCATGGTGGGCTCTGGATGCTGCTGGGTACACGCTCACCACGGGCTTCACTACCGGCTCATCTGAAGTTTGACAGCAGCAACAAGCAGCACAGACACACATTCACACAGTCAACAGCAGCTTCCAGCACTGCATTCAGTCTGATCCTGGAAACTACATGGACTCTGATCACTGAGCTCCTCATCAATACAGCACACAGTTCACTACATGGACTGGATTCACCTTCATATCACACACACGCATCATGTCATATATAACAATAATAATAATAATAATAATAATAATTCTCTATTTGAACATACACAGTAAATTTGCTAATTTCACATGAATAAAAATGTGAAACGAATACAGTGGAAAATTGTTTTTTAATGTTGTCATTTTAATAATTTCAATATATATAGCATATTATATAATTACCAGCATTTACTGAACTCTAATAACTAAAAACACAAATCAGTGCATCAACTATTGCATAATTTTATAATTTACATATTTGCCATGATGATAACAATAATGTTTAAATAAAGCGGTTTTATACACAATTAAACACAATTTAACAGATTTTATGGGAAATTGTCACTAAGACTCCTCTAGAATATGGAAAATAATCTAATCTACTATATATTTAAAAAATGTAAACAATCTCATATAAGACAATCTAATACAATAATGTCATATAAAATAATAATATGTGCAGTATTCGACACATAATTGTTATCACACAATATCACAAAATATCGTTTTCAACACATATTTACTGTTATATATTAATATCCTCTTAAGCATCATATACTATTTATATTAAATGTGTGTTAAGATACAAAAATATTATCACTATTATGATCCTATGTGTAGAAATGTATAATTTCTGTTCATCATATTCAGTATCTATTTGCCTTCATGTATAAATATATTCCACTAAATTTAATATATATCATCATATAAAATTATCAAACAGTTCATTTTAACATTTAATTATACTATATATAAAATGTTTAAAGTTACATGCTATAATAAATAAATTTACTGACCTAAATTAAATTGTGTTTAATATTAATTCGTTTTTTAAAAAAACAAGAGACGGAGCTGAATCACTGAGAGGATCAAATACTGTATATTTGTAACTTTACTAATGTCTTTCTTTTTCAATCTGAAACATTTCTATCTGATGCAGAAATTAAAGAATTTTCTGTAACAATAGCTGCACGGCTGCAAGAACTCTGCTAATTATGAACAAACTAATATTTGAAGCCTGAAGCAGCAGAAACTCATTAAAAACACATTTTACCTTGTTCAATAATACAACTGAAGGAAAATGTTGATTCTTACCTGTTACATACAGTTTAGTTCCAGAGCCAAAGATGCCGTAGGGTTTGTTTGCTTCCACAGTGAAACAGACTGATACAAAAACCTGTCAGCTGCATGATGTGTTTCTCTAATGTTCATATCAACATGACTGTCTCTTCTTTCATTGTCTTTTTAGACACACTATGACTAGTGGTCATATTACGCTCATTTTCAGATTCATAATCTTATTTAGTGGTTGTACCAGAACAGGTTCACATGGTTTCATTTTCAAAAAACACCATATTTTTGTCACACTGCACATTGCTGCAGCTACTCTTTTCACTCTGTGTTGAAGGCTTCATTTTTGCTATGGAGTGATACATCTTGTCTCTAAATGATCACGTATTTTCTTGTGATGTCACAGGAAAGCTGAAGTAAAGGCTGGACTATAAACGAGCTGTTTCCAGTTCAGAGCAGAGTTTTCTGTGGGAGATGGGAACTCTCTTTGAGCTTTTTCACTTTGCAAACCTATTACGTGCATAAAAAAGGAATATAACTCAATAAAAATAAAATAAAATCTTTAAAATTCTTACAACAGTCAAAATGTTGAAAAAATTACACATCATTCTGCTGGTTTTGGGTGTACTGTCTATTATTTTAGTGGTGTTTGATCCAACACTGAGTTACACAACTAACAGCAAGATATTAAATATCACTGCAGACTCACCTTTTGACCGATCTGCAAACCTTTTGAAATACTTGATATCTGCTATCTAGAGAATATATGTGTTGATTCTGGTAGCGTTTGAACGAAGACTTGTGGAGATATGCTAATTAATTTAGCATATTCTGAAAAAAATAAGAGAGCCAGACATTAAGACACAAAAATAAAAATATATTTGAAAAAACAGCTTCACTGCTTCGATCCCTAGAAATATTTATATTATTTTCATTGTTTTTTTGAATTTTTTCAGACTGAATGTATTTTTTAAAATGAAAAGTTGACTTTGCTCTAACCTGTAAGGTTATGGAGTCAGGAGCCGCTGCTGTGTTCAGCAGCAGTGTGAATAAGGCATAATAATAATAATAATAATAATAAGCAGCACTCCTATAATTAGCTATAGTGACGTCGCCGCTGAAGCATAAGGCGGGAATTCTGACGGTTTCAATCTCCCAGATCCACATG
>NC_060155.1:29326289-29329992 GCF_021292245.1 Micropterus dolomieu | reverse complement strand
CTTACCTGTTACATACAGTTTAGTTCCAGAGCCAAAGATGCCGTAGGGTTTGTTTGCTTCCACAGTGAAACAGACTGATACAAAAACCTGTCAGCTGCATGATGTGTTTCTCTAATGTTCATATCAACATGACTGTCTCTTCTTTCATTGTCTTTTTAGACACACTATGACTAGTGGTCATATTACGCTCATTTTCAGATTCATAATCTTATTTAGTGGTTGTACCAGAACAGGTTCACATGGTTTCATTTTCAAAAAACACCGTATTTTTGTCACACTGCACATTGCTGCAGCTACTCTTTTCACTCTGTGTTGAAGGCTTCGTTTTTGCTATGGAGTGATACATCTTGTCTCTAAATGATCACGTATTTTCTTGTGATGTCACAGGAAAGCTGAAGTAAAAGCTGGACTACAAACGAGCTGTTTCCAGTTCAGAGCAGAGTTTTCTGTGGGAGATGGGAACTCCCTTTGAGCTTTTTCACTTTGCAAACCTATTACGTGCATAAAAAAGGAATATAACTCAATAAAAATAAAATAAAATCTTTAAAATTCTTACAACAGTCAAAATGTTGAAAAAAATTACACATCATTCTGCTGGTTTTGGGTGTACTTTCTATTATTTTAGTGGTGTTTGATCCAACACTGAGTTACACAACTAACAGCAAGATATTAAATATCACTGCAGACTCACCTTTTGACCGATCTGCAAACCTTTTGAAATACTTGATATCTGCTATCTAGAGAATATATGTGTTGATTCTGGTAGCGTTTGAACGAAGACTTGTGGAGATATGCTAATTAATTTAGCATATTCTGAAAAAAATAAGAGAGCCAGACTTGACCATAAGTTGCAGTGAGGCAAACTTTTGTCACATGTCAGTGACAAAACAAATTGTTGGCTCTCTGGGACGTACGGGTGATTTTCTTAGATTTTTTGAAGTTTGGAATGAGAAATGTCTAGAAATTTACATTTGTTGTAATAAGCCACGCCCACTTTAATTGAATTACAAGGTATAAACTTTTTGCATGTGTGACGCCCCCTAGTGGAATAATCTCCCAAGACTGCATCCAAACAGATGCTCCAGGTTTGGTTACAACAGCTGAAGCCAATTTGGATTTATGAGAATTAATGTAAAATCTTACATTAAGACACAAAAATAAAAATATATTTGAAAAAACAGCTTCACTGCTTCGATCCCTAGAAATATTTATATTATTTTCATTGTTTTTTTGAATTTTTTCAGACTGAATGTATTTTTTAAAAAGAAAAGTTGACTTTGCTCTAACCTGTAAGGTTATGGAGTCAGGAGCCGCTGCTGTGTTCAGCAGCAGTGTGAAAAAGGCATAATAATAATAATAATAATAATAACAACAATAATAATAAGCAGCGCTCCTATAATTAGCTATAGTGACGTCGCCGCTGAAGCATAAGGCGGAAATTCTGACGGTTTCAATCTCCCAGATCCACATGAAGAACACGCCAGCTAATCTGACTTGCACACCCCAAACCATGCAGCCCAATTAATCCGGTGTGGATTTATTTGTGTTCAAGTAAGTGCTGAATATAACCTGTTGTTTTACCCTTTCTGATTGCAAACCCATGTGGTTGTGTGGAGATAAATGTTAGTAGTTTCAACATGTTTCGTTGTATTCACCTTTGCTAGTTAGCTCAGCTTTCAGAGTCATTAGTATTTGGATATTAACGGTATTTGGACTGTAAAAGAGAGACGCACCATTTAATTTCCCTGTTCCACCACCAGGTGGTGCTGTTTGCTTCTGTTTTCTGATGTGAATGTTTTGTGTCTGTTTAAAGCAAAGGTTAAACTTTCCGCATCCGCGAGTACTCGAGGGTCCACGTGATGAAAAAAATCATCATCAAAGGGATTATGCGTAGGGCCTGATTTTCAGGCAGGATGGAGACACACTGTCGGGTCCAGGAGCCTTCCTGATCTTCTGCCTTTGGAAGAGGTGGCTCACATCCTCTTCACAGATCTTGAGTGCAGTTGAGAAGCCAGAGGGGGAAGGTGACTGTTTGAAGATGGCTTTGGAGTGGGGGAGAGGTGTGACTCTGGGCTTTTCAAACCTACAGTAGAAACCATTCAGCTCGTGTGCCAGTCGTTGAGTACCAGCAGTGTTGGGGGATGGTCTCTTGTAGTTTGTGAGTGTCCGTAGGCTTCTCCACACTGACACAGGGTCATTGGCTACAAAGCTGTTATTTAGCTTTTCAGCGTAGCACCTCTTTGCTGCTTTGACCTCTTTAGTCAGAGTGTTCTTGGCCTGGTTGTACAAGACTCTGTCCCCACTTCTGAAGGCCTCCTCCTTGGTCTGACGAAGCTGCCTGAGTTTCACTGTGAACCAGGGTTTTTGGTTGTTGTATGTGCGGAAGGATTTAGTCGGCACACACATGTCCTCACAAAAACTGATGTAAGATGTCACAGTGTCAGTTTGTTTGTCCAGGTCAGTGGCTGCAGCCTCAAAAACACTCCAGTCAGCGCAGTCAAAGCAGGCCTGTAACTCCAGCTTTGACTTGTTGGTCCATCTTTTCACAGTATTTACAACAGGTTTAGCAGATTTCAGTTTTTGTCTGTGTGTCGGGATAAGATGAACCAGACAGTGATCAGAGAGTCCCAAGGCCGCACGGGGAACAGAGCGATAGGCATCCTTTATAATAATAATAATATAATAATCTTTATTTGTAGAGCACTTTTCAAAAACAAGTTACAAAGTGCTTTAACAAGTGTAAAGACAATAATACCCAAGAGAATATAATACAAAAACAGTACAAGATAAAAGCATGACAAACATTGAAAAGACGAAAATACACGTTTAAGATAAATATAAAATTAGTAAAATACAATAAAATAAACCAAACATTAAGGTTCTTTGCCACAGGCTTAATGTGATTTACTAGGGAACCAGCAGATGGCAGTATTTGTTTTGCCATCTGCTGGGACCCGATGACCAGGATTTCTGTTTTGTTTTTGAGTTCAGCTGGAGGAAATTATTTGACATCCATTTTTTAACTTCACAAAGGCAGTTGTTAAGTGAACTCAGCATTCCAGGGTCTGTGGATCTGACGGGCAAGTATATTTGTGTGTCATCAGCATAAATATGAAAAGAAATGCCATGTTTATGGATAATATGTCCAAGGGGAAGCAGATACAAGGAAAACAAAATGGGTCCTAAGACCGACCCCTGAGGCACACCATATTTAACTGGACAGAAAGAGGAGACATAGTTGTTTACAGACACGCAAAACTTCCTATTTGACAGGTAGGATGAAAACCATTCTAGGGCAGTACCAGAGATCCCCACCCAGTGCCTCAGTCTGTCTAACATGATGTTGTGATCAATGGTGTCAAAAGCAGCGCTAAGGTCCAGGAGTACCAGGACTGAGCACATGCCTTCATCAGCAGACATTAAAAGGTCATTGGTGACTTTAAGCAGGGCAGTCTCAGTGCTGTGGTACTTCCTAAAACCAGATTGAAACTTTTCAAATATTTTGTTATTTTCCAGTACAGTGAGCAGCTGTTTGGACACAATTCTTTCTAGAATCTTTGCAATAAAAGGCAGTTTTGAAATTGGTCTAAAATTATGTGGGAGGTAGGGATCTAAACCAGGTTTTTTAAAAATGGGTTCACGCAAGCCGTTTTAAAATAATCAGGGACACAACCAGTAGATAGGGAGCTGTTGAACACAGAGA
>NC_060155.1:29323705-29326189 GCF_021292245.1 Micropterus dolomieu | reverse complement strand
ATGTGCGCAGCTAACATTTCTGAGCCCCGTTTGTTTGGGTGAAGTCCGTCTGTCTTAAAAAGAGACATTCTTTGCCAGAAAATATTAAAATTATCCACATAACACACACGATGAGCCCTGCAGGCGGACTGGAGCCAGTCGTGGAGGCCAAGGAGTCTACTGAAGCGGCCAGCACCGCGACCGACTGTGGGAATGGGACCAGAGATAAAAACGGACTTTCCACACTGCTTTAAAAAGTTAAGAAGACGGTTAAAATCTGATTTTGTCAGCTCAGACTGCCGAAGAGCTGTGTCATTTGTTCCGACATGGACTATCACTCTTGTGATGGAGGACGGGAGCGACGGCATCAGGTCCTGGAGTTTTTTTAAAAATGTCAGCCGTGGTGGCACCGGGGAAGCAGCGAGTGGTAACGTTAAAGAAACGGAGGTTTCTGGTTATGGAGTCACCAATTATTAGTGTGGTTGGGGAGAAAAGAGGACGAGGAGATGCCGGTTGTTTGGTTCCAGAGCAGGACTGAGCAGAATTTGCTTCAACACTGCGTGCGGACTGAGGATGGAGTGTGTGAGCTGTTGAGTGTTGTGTTGGAGTAGCAGTAACAGACCTGAGAGAAGGGCTACCCGACGGTGCAGGGTAGAGACGGCCTCCGGAGCGTCTGAGCACAGCCTCCTTCAGGATCCTACGTCGGGAAGCGGAGGTTTTTGACCGGGACGACGGCGGCCAATCAGGCCTGTGGCAGACCGGCGGCCCAGTGCAGGAGATGTAGCCGGTGGAGGAGATGCAACAGTGTCGGCAGGCACTGTGCGCCGAAAGAGATCCGTATCAGGGAGACTCGAAGCCGCAGGTGCATCCGCTGGATGGACCGAAGTGTCGTTAGACAAGGCTGCATAGCGGAGGAGAGGCAGCCCCATCCGAGCCTCTCTTGCAGCCACGGACCACCACTTCAGCCCAGGTTGACTGATGCTTCGGAGTCGAGCAGGATGAAAGCCTGGGAAGGCTAGAGGGGTCCCAAAACACGGTGTCCTGGATGTTAGCGGTTGCGCTAAGAGAAACAATCTGTTTGGCTTGTACTGAAGCCACATCCATAAAGCCAGTCAGCAGGGAATCTTTCTCTTTGAGTTCCTCTGAAAGTCGTCGGATGTCTTCCATAAGGTCAGCAATCTTCTTGTTCGCTTTCTTAAGGAGTGAGCAGTCCTCATGGGGCAGAGTTATCTCGGCTAGCATAACGTTAGTCTCCGGAGCTTTGTTGTGATCAGTAGCGTTGATAGCGTTTTTAACGGTCATCTAGCTTAAAATCCATGTCGGATGACTAAAATCCTTAACCCACGTAAAACTCAAGTTAAAAACAAGTATATAAAGTTAAATAAAAAGGATATAAAAAAATGTAATGAAAAAGAGTGGATAAAACTGGATAAGAGTTCGGTTTAAGACGGAGCTTCTGACAGGTGGCTACAGACGCCAAAGCATGCGCAGAGTGCAGATTACATCAGCAATTACGTCAGCGATGTTGTGTAGCAGTGGTCCAGTGTGTTAGTGTCCCTGGTGGGACACTTAATATGCTGTCTGTACTTTGGAAGTTCATGACTGAGGTTTGCTTTGTCAAAGTCCCCAAGAACAATGAGCAGGAATGTAAACAACGACCAGAACAAACGAGGAAAAATCCCGCGGTGAATAAAACGGTTTACAGTTTATAAATAATGTCTCTAGGTGAGGGCTGCATGATTTCTTCAACGCTGTAACATCTTTGCACCAACCTTCGTTTATATAGAAATAGAGTCGGCCTCCCCTTGTTTTTCCCGTGAGCTCCATTTTGCGATCCCCGCGGATGATGAAGTGCACTGTCCATGCACTGGGCCAGGATTCGGTAAAAAAGAGGGCAGCAGATCTGCAGAAGTCCGAGTTTGTTCTGTTGAGGAGCAGCAGTTCGTCCATTGGCCAGATAGCCGACATTTGCCAGGTGGATTGAAGGGAGCACAGTGCGAAATCCCCACTGTCTCAGTTTAACCAGCGCGCCTGCTCGTTTTCCCCTGCGCTGTTTCCGAAGGATTCCAAACAGAGCTGCTGCTCCTCCAACTAATAACTCCGGGAACGTTCCAGGGTCAATAAAGAGCGGTGGAATAGTATGAGCAGTAGAAAGTCCAATGTTTAAGAGTTCTTCTATGCTAAAAGTTACCAGAGAGGGACGGCAGAAAACAGCGTTAATTAACAAAAACACAAAAAGCACTACGGAGCGTAATCCCGAGGCGGCCGTCTGCGGCGCCATCTTGGTTTGTATGTTTGTGGCTGAGATGGAGGTGAAATATGTGAACCTGGGCTGTGGTTTACTGCTCTCTTCCTGTCACAAACAATGTTTGACATCTGCTGGTTTTTGTTCAGGCTGCACGGATCATTTCTCACTGTGGAGATCTCCTTCCAACAGGAGCAGTAGTAGGTGGCTGAATGAGAGAGTTTAACTTTCTGGATCTGCAACTCACAGCCGTTCTGTTT